>NC_138772.1:114916419-115151419 GCF_965119305.1 Pelophylax lessonae
ATGCTGTCCAGAGGAAGCTATGCTGCTGTTGCTAATGACTACTGTATTTGTGCCCATTGCTAAAGCAGTCAACCAGCCATTAAATAGATGACATGGCTGAGGTGATGGTTACTTTGGTAGTAAAGGAGTGGTATGCTTGGCCCCTTCACTCGCCATATACTGGGACCGTCTCTGAGGCACAGAGTATCTGGAGACTGAGCTTGGAGTCACAATAGAGAGAGATGTAGCGGGGCCCTGGGAAGGAGAGCAAGCATGGAGATATGGAGAACTATGTTTCCTGTATCCAATAGCATCAGTGGGACCAATCACTGAGAGTGAGATGACTGCTGAGTTGGTGGAGACCGGTACATGCTCCATGGTACCATCTCAGAAATGCTACACACCTGGGGAGTGGTATTATCTAACAGAAGAATGTCCAAGGTGTTTAGTGTCAACAATGTACGAAGTATGGCCATGAATTACAAGGAGACCTGCCTTAATGTTGACTTCACATGACTGCAGCTCCTGCTTGTGATTCAGGCATTAGCAAGTGCAATTCTACAGTGTCCCTAGTTGGGCGTCTTAAGCCCACCTACACACTCCTATAATCCAGTTCACAATTTCTATCAGTCAAAAATGTTTAATGACAGTTTATATAATAAAAAAGACAGTGCACTTGGTGTATCACCACAGGCGAGTGCCTAGGCCTGCCTACATGGTGATTGGTTAAACAGCAAGCTGATTCCTAAAATACCTGCATAGGGTGCCACACACTGGCTAGTTCAGTATGACTTTTTAATGCACAGATAATCTAGAAATGCCCTAAAAAAAAAAAAAAAAAAAAAACAGAAAGGCTATACTGACTGGAGGAGCCATTGGTCCGGAATATGGTCAGCATGGCCAGTGCACAGCATAAAAACCTTAAGGCACAGGATGTGTGGCAGAAATCCTGAGGAACAAGATGATCTTCGATATGCTGTTTGCTCCTGTCTCTTCTCTCCCAGACACCAAAGAAACTCCACCTACTCTTTCGTCAGCAGTGTGCTGTTTGCTTAGGGACACTTTTTACACCCCTTCTTCAGCTGAGCTCAGTTATTCAAAACAACTTTCTCTTTTCTGATTTATTTTAACATTATTATAAAACACAGTTATGGAATCCTTGCTTCATTACAGCTGAGTGCTCTGCCAAAAGAACAGTGCATCAGGTTGACCAGAAAATCTCTTATTCTGGACTACAAGTTGGAATTCAAAGGAGGAAGGTGATTTATGTGAAATTTAACTGTCCTACTCATTTATCTTTTTGAAGATGAGTTGTTGACCTCCCAATCACAATGAACAGACAATGGGAATCTTCCAACTACGAAAAAAATAAAATGCTATTTATTCATTATGATGGACTGGAGACCCTTGTAGTCACCAGTTTTCTTTGCTGCAAACTGGCACCAGGTTGGGCCCCTCAGGACTGCCGCACCAAGGTAAGGCTAGAACAGGCAAACTGCAATATGGAGACTGTATACAAGACATCATGGCAGACAGTGGCGAAGCTACACATTCTCTTTCACTCGGGGCAAAGACTTAGTTCAATGCCCCCCCCCCCTCCCCTTCCCGAACAGGATTGTGTCTTTAGAGCAAAGGTTGAAGATAGAAGGGCAGTTGGCGGTGTCAGTTTTTAATTTTTTTATTATTTATTTTTAATTATCTTTTTACAATTTCATTATTTTTTAAAAAATTATTTTTTATAATTGTTTTAGAAGCCCTGTTGGGGGGGGGGCTTTGGTGCAATATCAGGGGTCTAAAAGGACCTCTGATTCTTCACTTTTAAGACAGATAAGGGGATTGAGGACAGATTCCCCAGTTCCTTTCTCGGCAGCTTAAGGTACATTAGTCAGGTATGATAAATACATAGTTACATTGGTCCAAGCTGGAACAATGTAGCTACTGTATGTATAATATAGTCTGTCTATGCCTGGAATTATTCTTTAAATTGCTCAGGGATATACAGTACTGCAGCCATCCCCAAGGCTTGGATTCTGGGACATACAGTAGATCAGGACAAAGCAGGGGCAGGACAACTGTATAGAAAATGGGACTGTCCCGGCAGATTTGAGACACTTGGCAACTATGGGTATAGCTTTCATCGGCTCTGAAATTTATTGTCTAAGCCCCTTTCACATGAAGGGTTCAATAAGGTCTGCCTGTCAGTTTTTCAGGTGGACCTGATTGGATTGGATTAAACGGATAGCTGGTCCCTTTACGCCCAGCTGCCCATAGAGCAGAGCGGGCTGTGTCCACTCTGCATAAACTTAGTGGACACAGACCTGTCATCTGCCCGCTTGCTCCGATTAGCAGGAGGTCAGTCGACAGATCCACTGCTGAGTAAAGTGTATTCCACTGCACGTGGAAGGGGCCTTTCAAGACAGGAGAAAAGGGGTGAGTGAGATGCTGCTGTGGTGTCGGTGATCGCAGCACCAAGGACCTGGGGCAACCACCAGGGATTCAGGGGGTGCTACTGCACATATCTATTATTATTGTCTGTAGGACATTAGGTTGCTATTGGAGATATAATCATAATGTGTATGAATATGTGGAAAGTTGCTCAAGTGAACATATGCACTGGGAATGTGCTTTTATATTTATTTATTGGTAATGTGAACATGCGGACATATGGATTTATTATTATACAGTAGCTATTATAAACTATATTATTAAGCCTAACTAAATATCTACATGTTCATATTACCAATAAGTAAATATAAAAGAACATTCACAGTGCATATGGTCACTTTAGCAACTTTTCCCATATTCATACACATTATAATGATAGTATAATATCTCTAACAGCAACCTAATGTCCCAGTGACAATGATACTCATGGATATCTGAAACCCTTATCACCTAATGTTGACAAGAAAATAAAAGCTTTTTATTGCTATTTTAAAATCAGACCTGTAGATGTCTATAACCACACTGGATTCTTCTGCACATTGTGTTTCCAGACAGCAGCCACCTTGGCTCTTCCTTTCTATGCAGGCAGCTCATGCCTCTCGCTCTCTCTCACTGGCAGGGTGTCAGGTCACCAACGGCAGGAGAAGGACTCTAGGACCCAGGATCTGTCAGGGCACCAATGGCAGGAGAAGGACTCCTGGACCCAGCATCTATCAGGGCACCAATGGCAGGAGAAGGACTCCTGGACCCAGCATCCCCACAAGCAGTTCACATGGGCCTTTATAAGGAAGCCTGTCAATGGTTGAATCAGCTTGTTAGCTGTGTTCTTGTGATTTCTTGCTCCTGTGATCTCTAGCCACTTGCTGACTGCCCCACGCAGATTTACTGTGGCAGGGTGGCTCGGCTGCGCATAATCACGTAGATCTCCGTATATATGTGCACGCAGTTTCGGTGGCGCTCGCGCGGAGCCGCACTCCTGCTGTGATTAGACACAGCGGAAGGCAGACCTCGATCGCTGCCGGCCTCCCGCGATCTTCGGCAAAACTGACAGGAAAGCCATCTGGTATGTAAACAATGAAAGACGGCACTCCTGTCAGAGGGGCAGGGAAAGATTGTGTGATTCAGCTTAGCTTTCTCTGCCTCTGTTTAATCCATCCCCCCAACAGTCAGTAAGCACATCTAGGGAACACATTTAACCCCTTGATCACCCCCAGTGTTAACCCCTTCCCTGCCATTTATGTGTCATTTATAAAGCAACAGTGCATATTATTTAGCATTAATCACTGTATTAATGTCACTGGTCCCCAAAAAGTGTCACCCCGTGTCAGATTTGTCCGCCGCAATGTCGCAGTCCCAATAAAAATCGCTGATCGCTGCCATTATTAATCACTGATCGCGGCCATTACCACTTACTAAAAATTAAAAAATATAAAGTCCATAAAACTATCCCATAGTTTGTAAACGATATAACTTTTGCGCAAACCAATTATTATATGCTTTTTGGGATTTTTTTACCAAAAATATGTAGCAGAATACAAATTGGCCTAAACTGATAAAAAAAATTAAAATTTGTTTATAGCGCAAAAACAAAAAAACGCAAGAGGTGATCAAATACCACCAAAAGAAAGCTCTAAAAAAAAAAGGCAAAAAAATATACTATGTATATTAGCGCGCCAGAGAGGCAGTGACCGTAGCCTGGTTAAGATTTATATAAATAAGTAAATTAATTGTGATAATTAAGTGCAGCTGCTAGTAAAGTGCGGGTGCAAATTGGAAGAAAAAGTATTCACAATAGTGATACCTCTAGCGCTTGCTAATCCCTAGTGGAAATTTAAGATATGTGCTAAAAATTCACAGTGGATACAGTTAATAAATAAACATGAAAATAAATCACTTCAAAAATAACTTAAAAATAATAGTCCATTCAATGTGTAGTGATAAGTCAATCAACATTAATAATAAACCATAAAATGATAAAGTCCAAATCCAAATAATTTGTAATAAGGTGCTGGTGCTTCTTCCTTAATAACTGGTGCTTCCTTTCCCGTGATAAATAAATAAATAAATTGCCCACTCACCAGATGTTGTGGGTTCTATATGTCTTATGACATTAGAACCTAACTTGCTTCAATAGAAAATCCTTTCCAGGTTCGGGTTCCCTCTCCCTGGGTATGGACAGGCCGTTCGGTTAATAATCCACCATGGGATGAGTATCCTCCAACCACGGGCCAAAGTATGAGATGTATTCCCTGCAAATCACCTCCAATCACAAGCCGTGATGGGGGAATAAATGGATAGTGTGGTATTGCTTTTCAAAGTTTTATTGCACACACCAAAAAAACAATATTGCACACTCAACGGTCAAATCCGTAAACTCCAAAATTGATAAAAGCAGGTGTCATACACTTCCACATCTTCAAAAGCAATATCCAGCAAAGTGAAATAGAAGAAAAGCTGTGCTCAATCCAAAAAATGGCAGACAAACAGGACAGGATCGTCATACACGTGTGCTGGAGAGTGGAGAGCGGTAGTTCCGGCTTGCGTTCCACTCAACAACGTATGACGTCACGGCGTGCGTTCCACCTAACGCGTTTCGTCATTGGTTCAGACGTCTTCAGAGGTGAACCAATGACGAAACGCGTTAGGTGGAACGCACGCCGTGACGTCATACGTTGTTGAGTGGAACGCAAGCCGGAACTACCGCTCTCCACTCTCCAGCACACGTGTATGACGATCCTGTCCTGTTTGTCTGCCATTTTTTGGATTGAGCACAGCTTTTCTTCTATTTCACTTTGCTGGATATTGCTTTTGAAGATGTGGAAGTGTATGACACCTGCTTTTATCAATTTTGGAGTTTACGGATTTGACCGTTGAGTGTGCAATATTGTTTTTTTGGTGTGTGCAATAAAACTTTGAAAAGCAATACCACACTATCCATTTATTCCCCCATCACGGCTTGTGATTGGAGGTGATTTGCAGGGAATACATCTCATACTTTGGCCCGTGGTTGGAGGAGACTCATCCCATGGTGGATTATTAACCGAACGGCCTGTCCATACCCAGGGAGAGGGAACCCGAACCTGGAAAGGATTTTCTATTGAAGCAAGTTAGGTTCTAATGTCATAAGACATATAGAACCCACAACATCTGGTGAGTGGGCAATTTATTTATTTATTTATCACGGGAAAGGAAGCACCAGCTATTAAGGAAGAAGCACCAGCACCTTATTACAAATTATTTGGATTTGGACTTTATCATTTTATGGTTTATTATTAATGTTGATTGACTTATCACTACACATTGAATGGACTATTATTTTTAAGTTATTTTTGAAGTGATTTATTTTCATGTTTATTTATTAACTGTATCCACTGTGAATTTTTAGCACATATCTTAAATTTCCACTAGGGATTAGCAAGCGCTAGAGGTATCACTATTGTGAATACTTTTTCTTCTAAAAAAAAAAGCTCCAAAAAAAAGGACATCAATTGTATTTGGGTACAGCGTCACATGACGCAATTGTCAGTTAAAGCAAAGCAGTGCCGAATCGCAAAGAAATGGCCTGGTCATTAAGGGGGTAAAACCTTCCGGGGCTGAAGTGGCTAGTTTCTGACCCGGCTTGTTCCCTTACAGTTTTCTGCCTGTCTACTGTCCCTGACCCCAGCTTGTCTAATGGATACCATCTGGCTGCTTCTCATGTTGACCTCGGCTTTTACCTGACTTCTTTGGCTCTGCTTCCCACCTGGTTCCTGATCCCGGCTTGTGTTGACTATGCAACTGTCTCAGTGATTCTACAGACCTGTCATATGTCACAGGGGCCACCTACCTGCAGACTCTGTTCATCACATAAGCAGTATTCTTGAGTCCTTCTGCAAGCAACTCCACAGACGACCTGTGCTGTTTTGTGCCCAACTTCAGGGGAGTCAACTTCAGGCAAAGAAAGCCCTCTCTCCATTGGCCTCTAGCACCTGATACAGGACACATGGAAAGATGCCCCGCACCTCTCCCCAGCAGCTGTGTCCTCCCTGCAGTGCTTTAACTGCAAGCACGGAGGTAGGAAGGGGAAAGAAGCTGTCGGGTGTAACATCCTCTACATTTCAGTAAGGGAGGCACACTCTGTTCCTTGGATGCAGCCCAAGCTGAAAACATCCAGGGACAAACAGCAAACAAGTGGAACTGGTGAGAGCTATGCACAGCCCGCACTTCCTTTCCGGGTATCTCCTCCTCACATCTAGAGCTGAGCTGACATTAGTGATGCCACAGTCACTACTTCTGCCAAAGGTGGCGCCCCTCTCAGTGCGGCGCCCAGGGGAAGATGCTCCCCCTGCCCCCCCAGTTTCGAACCTGATGGCAGAAGTGTAGTAAGATACAAGCAAAGGTCTAGGCAGGTGACAAGTGAGAGTAGTCAGGTCAAAGCATGGGCCTTAGTGAGCGGCAAGATAAAGATTGCCCAGATCAATCTAGGTCAGCAACATGAGGCAACTGACAGGTAAGGATTTTGGCTGCCATGTAGCTGGCAATAAGACATTGCATTAGCCATTTCAAAGGTTGATACTTAAGCCTGGTACACACAGTTCAACGGAAACCGGCTGACATCCAGCTTCTGTTGAACAGGCCACAATGGAAAAACAGCTGCCAATCAGCCTCTGACCAGTGTGTTCGGGGGGGGGGGGGCAGTCCCACTGTCAGAACACTAAAGCTTAGCAGGGAGATCACTGAACTTAATATAACTGATAGTGTGTACTGGGTTTTAAATACCCTTCTGGTCACTGAACACACCTAGCATTGTTTTTGGGAACTTAGAAAGTCTTAAAGGTAGTGGAGGTGCTAGAATTCCTGGAAATCATGGAAGACCTGGCAGGGATCCTGTGAGTACGGGAGATTCTAGGAATCCCAGAAATACAGGAACACCCAGCAGGGATCCTGTGAGTACTGGAGGTCCTAGGAACCCTTGCAATCTTGAAAAACTCAGCAGGGATCCTTTAACCCCCTTAGCGGTAACCCCGAGCGTGACTCGGGGTGTTTTTTTTTAATGCTAGGATCGGTATCCCCGAGTCACGCTCAGGGTAGATGTGCAGAGCCTGCAGCAGGGTTCCTTACCTTCTCCTGGCGATCCAGCGATGATCTCCCATTGCTGTGATCGCCACCGAGATCCCCGCCGCTCGTCCGTCGGTCTGATGACTTCCTGGTTCCGTTCCCTGCAGCAGCAATGGTGCATGGGAGCGGAACTGGGAGGGAAATTCAAAAGTTGCACCAATACAAACACATAAAAAGGAGGTGATACAGTGTAATCTGAGAGGATTACACTGTATCACCTTAGTATCAGACACAGTGCCCTTTCAGTGCCCCTTGCCATTGTCATTTGTAACAAATAAAACCGTTTGAAAATGGCATCAAAAAAGCGCTGTCCTACAAATGCTCTTTTGGATCAGCTGAGCGACTGCGACAGCGGCAGCGACACTGAGCTGCTCGCAGAACAGAACGACAGTGAGTCTTGGGGAGATTTGTCATCTGACTCTGACACCGACACTGATCCAGAAAGTGACAACACCGATGATCCCGCAGCTGACCTAAGCGATGTGCGCACTTGGTGCCCTCTAAACAGCGATGCGGACCAGGCAGCTCCCCCGAGATTCCGATTCACTGGATCTCCTGGGATGAAGGTTGATAAGGAGAGTGACAACCCTCTGGCGTACCTGAAATTATTTCTTACTGAGGAGGTAATTTTACAAATCGTCACAGAAACCAACCGCTACCATGAGCAGCAATCTGCTACACAGCGTGCCAGATTTTCCAGATCCAGAAAATGGGAACCAGTCAGTAAAGAGGACATCTGGCAGTTTCTGGGACTCATCATCCTTTGGGGGGTGGTGGGGAAACCGCTCCAGAAATGGTATTGGACCACCAATAAGATGCTCGCCACTCCATTTTTTGGCACAGTGATGTCCGAATATCGTTTTTCACTGATCAACGAAGAGTTTGATGAGGCCACGCATCCTGCGCCCAAACTAAAAAAAATCTGGGAGGTGTGCCAAATGATTGTCACCAACTTCCAGCGGACCTACTTGCCAGAAAGGGATGTCAGTGTGGATGAAAGTCTGATGGCCTACAAGGGATGCCTGAGATGGATACAGTTTATTGCATCCAAAAGAGCGCGGTTTGGCATCAAATTTTATATGCTCTGTGAATCATCCACCGGATATATCTGGAATGCGGTCATTTACACCGCAAAAGGTACCAAGTTCAATCCCAGGTACAGCAGCTATGGGATGGCCACATCCTCTGTCCTTTCACTGCTGGACCCATTGCTGAACCAGGGATATTGCGTGACAACAGACAATTTTTACACATCTCCGGAACTTTATGAGGTTTTGCTTCTAAACAAAACTGATGGGTATGGTACTGTTAGGACAAACCGGCGTGACATGCCATCAATGTTTGGCAGGAAAAAACTAAAAAAAGGAGAGATGGTTGCCTTTCAAAAGGGTAAAACGATGGCAATGTGGTGGCGAGACAAAAAGGACGTGTGTCTCATGAGCACCGTGCACAGCACCTCCACTGCCATGGTACGCACAAAACACGAAACAGATGTGCTGAAGCCACAAGTCGTGATCGACTATAACCGCACAATGGGAGGTGTCGACTGAGCTGATCAGGCAATGACATTTTACCCGGCGATGCGGAAGCAACAGAAAAAGTATTACAAAAAGATTTTCAGGCATCTCCTTGAACAGTGCCTTTGGAACGCCTATATCCTTTATAAAGCAAACACTAACATAGCTCTTGTTCATTCTGACTTTATCTGGAAGGTGGCTGAGCAGATTTTTGTCAACCACCCGACGCCATCAGTATCTGCTAACAGACCCGGACGAAGCGCTGTTGACGTTGGCAATCCAGAACGCCTGACAGGCCGTCATTTTGTAGACTTCGTACCGCCAACCACAAGAAAGTTAGCGCCTACCAGGATGTGCGTCGTTTGCTGTTCTAAGAAGGATGGCAATGGAAAAAAAGTCCAAAAGGAAACAAGGTACTATTGTCCTGATTGCAACGTCATACTTTGTCTAGTTCCATGCTTCAAACTGTTTCACACTCAGGATGTGTATTGAATTTCTTTGTTTGACAAATTTCATTATTTTTCACTGCATTATTGAATTAAATTATATTATTGATTAGATTATAATTCATGTGTTTGCATTTCAAATTTATCACATCTGGGATGTCTACTAGAGTCTTGTTTTGGTCAGGTTTAAGTAAGTATTTACTAAGAATTGTAGGCCTACAATACATAACGCCAAATTTCCATGCAAAAAATTGTATCGCTTTTGGTACATAATTCCTGACATAATTATACCGCCAGGGAGGTTAAGTACCATAACAGAAGATAGGTGTCTTCAGCAACTATTTTTTATCTGTAGGCCACTGATACAAAGAAAATGTTATTTTAATAGCAGTCAGATAGCAAGCTTGATAAGCACTTTATATACATTTGTGAGTGGGCAATATCCAATTAAAAGTATGTTAGATCACATAAATAAAATAATTCCATCTTTTCAAGCCTTTTCTAATTAAAAAGCATAGATGTATAGGGTCTATTTGTGTTTAACACCAATGAGTGAAATTACCTAGAACGGTCTCATCTCCTCTCCAAAACACAGTATATCTCATTAATTCTGTCATCTGCATGAGTATCATATGGGTTGATGTTCTAACCCAATTATTTTACAACCTCTTATGAAATTGATAAGGGAGAGAGGAATGGGTGTCTTAGTCTCAAGTGGTTAATGTTTATTCGTTAAGTTTCCCATATGACATTATAGTTAGGGGGCACAGATGTGTGTATCTTTGCACAAACTAATTATTTCAGTGTCTTAATAGTTCATGTCCAAAGACAGACAATAAGATAAAAGAAAACAAGGATGGGATATTTGGCACAACATAATATTTACCTCCAAACCTCCCTCTCCCCTTCTAATGCATGCATTATCATTGAATTTTTCTTTTACCCAGTTTGTGTTGCAAGGAGCAGCTTTCTTTGCTCCTTTTGGCATCATCACCAGACCTTCCATGTACAGTGGATGCAGCTCCTGGGAGACCAGTTCCTATTGATATAGAAGTGCCCCCAGAACTATATCTCCCAATAGCCTTTTCCCTACAGACAGTGTGCGGACAGGCTCTTGGTAGTAAAGGTGGCACAATTTTCTTGCTGGAAAAGAAAGCAATGCTTTTTTATGGAGGGAGACAGAGGTGGGCAGGGGATAGGTGATGTTAACTTTAGTATAGCAAAGCCACTGTGCAGTCAGCTCAAATGGGAAATTAAGAGCACACAGATCAACAAGTATTTTTTCTGTACTTGGTGCTTTTTTTTATAACATGAAGAAGTGTACCTAGATATGTGCTGAAAATGTTTTTATTTTAATTTTGCCCTACAAACTTTTTAACCACTTGCTTTCTGGAAGATTTACCCTCCCTCATGACCAGACCATTTTTTGCAATACGGCACTGTGTTACATTAACTGACTATTGCGCTGTCACAAATTTATGTTCTTTTTTCCCCACAAATATAGCTTTCTTTTGGTGATATTTCATCACCACTGCGTTTTTTATTTTTTGCGCTAAAAACAAAATAAAAAAAAAAAGCAATATTTTTTACTTTCTGCTTTAAAACGTATCCGAAAAAAAAATGAAAAAATCAAATTTCTTGAACAATTCAGGCCAATATGTATTCTGCTTCATATTTTTGGTAAAAAAAATCCCAATAAGTGTATATTAAATGGTTTGCGCAAGAGTTATAGCATCTACAAACTATGGGATTTTTAAATCTTTTTTACTAGTAATGTTGGCGATCAGTGACTTATAGCAGGACTGCGATATTGCGGTAGGCAGTCGGGAAACTAACTGACACTTTTGGGGACCAGTGACACCAATACACTGATCAGTGCTAAAAATATGCACTATCACTATACTAATGACACTGGCTGTGAAGGCGTTAACATTAGGGGCGATCAAAGGGTTAACTGAGTGCCTAGTCAGTGTTTTCTAACTCTGTGGGAGGTGTTTTTACTAGGGGAAGGTATTGATCAATGTTCTTGCTTTGCAGGAACACAGGATCAATGCCTTCCCTACTGACAAAACGGTGATCTGCCTTTAGATAGGCAGAAAGCCGTTCTTCCTGTGTACCATATCAGTGGGTGCCCGCGGAC
This sequence comes from Pelophylax lessonae, assembly GCF_965119305.1. Taxonomy (NCBI): domain Eukaryota; kingdom Metazoa; phylum Chordata; class Amphibia; order Anura; family Ranidae; genus Pelophylax; species Pelophylax lessonae. The sequence goes on from NC_138772.1 coordinate 114,928,044, forward strand.
ATTGGGTCCACAGCACACTCGCACCCGATACCCAGAAGTGCAGGATCACAAATACTGTATATACATGATCTTGCGCAGTGCGATCACCCTGTAACATTAAAACTGCTATAGAGCGGCCAGCAAGTGTTTTTTTTTTTTGTCTTTTTTTACTTAGGCCCCTTTCACACGGACATTCCGATCAGGTCCCGCCTGTCAGTTTTTCAGGCAAAGCTAATCTAAATCTCCACTCTTCTCTATGGAGTGGCAGGTGTAAATGGACATGTGTCTGTTTACAACCGCCGACATCCAATCCACCAAAAATAGACAGATGGGAGTCCGTTCCCCTTCCATCCAACCAACCAGATTGGATGACAGTTGGGTGTAAATGGACAGGCGATCCCTTTACATTCGACTGCCCATAAAGCAGAGCAGGCTGTGTCCGTGTCCACTCTGAATTAGCGGATTGAACATGTACGTGTCATCTGCCTGCTCAGTGGGGATCAGCAGTCAGATCCCCTGCTGTGCAAGTAGATCAGAGCCACAGTCTGCCCAATGTGAAAGGGGCCTAATTATGCAAAATGAAATGAACAACAGAGGTAATATATATATGTAATGTTATGAGAATGGAAATTAAAAAAAAATGTAATTAAAACAAAATACTGGAAAAAGTCTTTCAAAATGGTAAAAGTAAAAAGAAATTAGAAAAGGAACTGGGTAGGGCAGATAGGCCAAAAACAATCTACAAATCAGGCTGAATAAGATGGATGTGAATTTGTTATATCTGGTTCACTCATGTCTACAACTAAGACAAATCCTTTTTCCTGCAGCTATTACAGACTTCCTTTTTTTCCAAGTTTAATTTTTTTTTAAAGATATCTTACACATGCTGCTATTTTTATGGTATAGTTTTCTTTTGTATCCTTAATAAAATTTTAAACAAAGAAAAAAAAACACAACAAAAGGTAAACTACAAAGATCACATAGAATAAGTTACCTTGTGTACATCAATGACTTATAAAGGAACTGTGTTCATAAAATATAAGCAGGCTGTACAGTACAGCAAGTCAGAATGCTGATCAGTATAGTGTTTTTCTGGAAAGGGAGTCCATAAGGTTCTACGGTGCCAAGATGGAAAACAACTAAATGTTAACCAATACTGCTACAACAGGTACCTTTACTGAACCATAGTGATCATTAGTAGTGATTGTTCCAAGTTTGCCAGTGATACAAAAAGTATTTTTAAATGGCAGTAGAGCATCTTAATGTAATGCTAGGTCAGTTGTTAGTAAGACATTGTAAAGAACATTCTGATACTATTTTATTTTCCAACAATACTATACTTAAAGTGTTGACAAGAGGGCATGGCTTGGCAGTGGATGTAGCCAGACTTGAGGCTTGCAGGCTCCACCAAACGACTGATCTTTTATCCTGAGGGATCTCAATTTAACAGCCGATTTCGAGGTACACAGACTCCGGGTGCCTGCTGACCCCCTGGGCTTCATGCCGATAGTCTATTTATCCCCCACGGAAATGTCTAAACGCAGATCCACCACCCGCTCGGCCCTGGACCAAGTGGGCCAAGATGGCGGCCAGCCACAATGGCTAGCAAAGGAGAAGTACAAGGAGGCGGCCCAGAAACTCTTTGCTAAGCCGATGGCTTGAATGTCACCTGCACAACCTCCTGCCACGTCGGGAGAGCACAGTGGCAGTTAGTCTGAAGCTGATGATACCGTGCCTTTGGAGGACCCATCGGACTCATTGCTCGAGTACCTTCCTAGCTATACCGACAACCCACACAGACCTGACCACTAGACCCAGCTGGGCCCCAGCCCACCCTGCATGTTATCTTTGCTGCGGTCATTCCAGTATCGGCAGACGACCTGCTTCTGGATTCGACCTCGGCTTGGATGACTACCTGCTTCTGGACTTGACTCTGGCTTGTTCCTGCTCGCACTTGCTGTGCGTTTTTTGTTGTTTGCTCCAATAAACTGCTTTATTTTACTTGAATCCCCGTGTGGTCTGGTTTCCTGGCACCCTGACAGCTCCTCTCTGGTATGTCTACAGAAAACCCATATGTCCTCTAACTAAACGTCTCCGTTCTGCACTCCGTTGGAACCCAATTTCACTCTGCCTTCTCCTTATGTTCCAGAGGTGTCAGTGTGTGGGTTTGTCCAAACATTCTGTTTTCATGCTCGGTTTCTAACATCGACCCATATAGTCATTACCAGAGGCGTAACTTCAACCTTCAGGGCCCAGGTGCAAGAAACTATGAAGGGCCCCCCTGACCCCATCCCGGGGCCCCTTCTCATGTTCTGCAGCGGTCTCTGGCCATCCTGAGGCCCCCACATGGTGGTAGAACACCAGGGCCCAGTTGCAAGTGCGACCTTTGAGACCCTGGTAGTTCTGTCCCTGACTTTACTATTACTAGGAGGCAATTAGGATGATGTAAGGAAGCACTCTGGAAGATATAAGGGGGCACTCTGGAGGTACTAAAACAGTATCTCCAGAGTGCCCCCTTACATGTACCTGAGTGCCCCCTTGGGATCAGTGGTGGTGGTGAGGGCGGTGGGATCAGTGGCAGAAGTGGTGGTGCGGGGGGTGGAATCAGTGGCAGTGGTGGTGAGGGGGGTGGATCAGTGGCAGTGGTGGTGGTGGGATTAGTGGCAGCGGTGGTGGCTGTGAGGGGGGTGGGATCTGTGGCAGCGGTGGTGGTGAGGGGAGTGGGATCTGTGACAGTGGTGGTGGTGGGGGGGTTGGATTAGTGGCAGCAGTGGTGGGGGTAAGGGGGGATGGGATCAGTGGCAGCAGTGGTGGTGAGGGGGGGAGGGATTTGTGGACGCTGTGTTAGTGAGGGGGTGGGATTAGTGGCAGCAGTGGTAGTGAGGGGGGTGGGATCAGTGGCAGCAGTGGTGGTGAGGGGGTGGAATCAGTGGCAGCAGTGGTGGTGGTGGTGAGGGGGGTGTCAGTGTGGTAATTTGTCCAGACGTTCTGTTTTCATGCTCTGTTTCTAAAATCGACCCATACGGTTGCTACCAGAGGCGTAACTACAACCTTCAGGGCCCGGGTGCAAGAAACCATGAAAGGCCCCCCTGACACCATCCCGGGCCCCTTCTCATGTTCTGCAGTGGGCGACCTCCTGCCGATTTGAGGCCCCCACATGGTGTTGGAACACCAGGGTCCAGTTGCAAGTGCGACCTTTGAGACCCTGGTAGTTCTGCCACTGACTTTACTTTAGGTGGCAGTGGTGGACTTTACTAGGGGGGGCATTTTGGAGGATGTAAGGGAACACTCTGGAAGATATAAGGGGCACTCTGGAGGTACTAAAACAGTATCTCCAGAGTGCCCCCTTACATCCACCTGAGTGCCCCTTGGGATCAGTGGCAGTAGTGGTGGTGGTGGTGGGAGGGGATGGAATCCGTGGCAGTGGTGGGGAAGGGGGTGTAATCCATGGCGGTGGTGGTGGTGAGGGGGGTGGGATCAGTGGCAGCAGTGGTCGTGGTGAGGGGGGTGGGATTAGGGACAGTAGTGGTGGTGGTGAGGGGGGTGGGATCAATGGCAGCAGTGGTGGTGGTGAGAGGGGTGGGATCAGTGGCAGCAGTGGTGGTGGTGAGGAGGGTGGATCAGTGGCAGTGGTGGTGGTGGTAAGGGGGGTGGGATCAGTGGCAGCAGTGGTGGTGAGGGGGTGGGATCTGTGGCAGCAGTGGTGGTGAGGTGGATCGGATCAGTGGCAGCAGTGGTGGTGAGGAGGTGGGATCAGTGGAAGCAGTGGTGGTGGTGGTGGTGGTGAGGGGGGGTGGTATCAGTGGCAGCTGTGGTGGTGAGGGGGGTGGGAACTGTGGAAGTAGTGGTGGTGAGGGAGGTGGGATCAGTGGCAGCAGTGGTGGTGAGGGGGATGGGATCAGTGACAGCAGTGGTGGTGAGGGGGGTGGGATCTGTGGGATCAGAAAAAGGCAGCGTTGGTGGTGGGGGAGAATGGCACCACCGCTGCCTTTTTCTGATCCCACCCCGACACCACCACAGTTCTCATCCCTTTCCCGTCCCATCACCTCTGCGGCAGAGGTGATGGAGGCAATAGGGATGAGATCTGTGGTGGTGGTGGGGGTGGAATCGGTAAGAGGCAGTGGTGGTGGAGGATGGGATCAGTTGCACTGACATCTTGCAAATAATCACTTACTAAGTCACTTGCGTGCCTCCCAGGGATGCCTCTGTGTCACAGGGTCACATCCCAGAAGGGAGGGCTCCTCCCCCTTAACTCTATTGGTCGTCAGCTGCTCAGGTGACGACTCCCTTTCAGCCAATCACTGTCCGCCTCCCTACATTGCTTCTCTCAGAAGAGGATAGGTGGGGTGGCACAGTAAACTAATAGGGGTGGCCCCTCACAATGACAGAGCCAGAACAGGAGGACCCCTCACAGCAGAGCAGGAGAGGAATGGGCGGGCGGGCCCCTCACAGCAGAGGAGAGGAACGAGCGGGCGGGCCCCTCACAGCAGAGGAGAGGAACGGGCGGGCGGGCCCCTCACAGCAGAGCAGAAGAACGGGAGAGGAACGGGCGGGACGGCGCCCCCCCCCCCCCCCCCACAGAGGTGGAACTTCTGAAAGGTTTTGTCATCACCAGATGAAATCCAGGCATTCCTTCGCAATAGTCAGGTTTCTCAACTCCCAAGCACTGATAAGGAAATATTAAATGCACCCACTTACCAACAACAAATTGCTAGAAGCATTAGCTCTCTCCCCTCTGGCCAAGTCTCCTGGGGAGATGGATAAACCAGCAGAGATCTATAAGAGATACGCTGAGACTTTGGTGCCATGCTTGAAGGGCATCTTTTTGGACGCATTTGAGAGAGGGAATCTCCCTCCATCAATGAATGAAGCCATTATCATTCTACTACTAAAACCAGGTAAAGACGCTTTATCCCCAAATTCTTATAGGCCTCTTTCACTGTTGACGATGGATATCAAACAACTGGCTAGGGTTCTAGCTACGCGTTTGGCGAAAGTTATCTATAAGATTATCCATAAGGATCAGTCCTGTTTCATTCCCTCTAGATCCACTGCGTTAAATATTAGACGTCTATTCTTAAACCCCCAGATACCCATTAGTAATCCAGGCAATAGGGCTATTCTATCACTAGATACAGCCAAAGCCTTCGACAGTGTCGAATGGCCCTATTTGTGGGAGGTGTTGAGGTACTTTGGACTGGGAGACCGTTTTGATGGCTGGGTAAAATTACTGTACGCAGCCCCTACAGCTTGTTTACGAATAAATGGAAAGACCCCTTACCTCTTTATAGCGGCACACGGCAGGGGTGCCCTTTGTCACCCCTGCTGTTTGCGTTAGCCTTGGAACCATTAGCCGCCAGGGTTAGATCTTCCCAGCCAATCACAGGTTTTATAAGAGAGTCTGGGGTAGACAAAATCTCATTGTATGCAGACGAAACCCTTCTCTACCTGGGAAATACAAACACATTCCTCACAAATGCATGGCATGGCATTTACAGTGCCTTGCAAAAGTATTCGGCCTCCTTGAACTATTCGACCTTTTGCCACATTTCAGGCTTCAAACATAAAGATATAAAACTGTAATTTTTTTGTGAAGAATCAACAACAAGTGGGACACAATCATGAAGTGGAACGAAATTTATTGGATATTTCAACAAATAAAAAATTGAAAAATTGGGCGTGCAAAATTATTCAGTCCCCTTAAGTTAATACTTTGTAGCGCCACCTTTTGCTGCGATTACAGCTGTAAGTTGCTTGGGGTATGTCTCTATCAGTTTTGCACATCGAGAGACTGAAATTTTTGCCCATTCCTTCTTGCAAAAGAGCTCGAGCTCAGTGAGGTTGGATGGAGAGCGTTTGTGAACAGCAGTTTTCAGTTCTTTCCACAGATTCTCGATTAGATTCAGGTCTGGACTTTGACTTGGCCATTCTAACACCTGGATATTTTTATTTGTGAACCATTCCATTGTAGATTTTGCTTTATGTTTTGGATCATTGTCTTGTTGGAAGACAAATCTCCATCCCAGTCTCAGGTCTTTTGCAGACTCCATCAGGTTTTCTTCCAGAATGTTATAAAAGAAGAAAATTTCCGCGCTAAATATGACAAAGAATATGGTGACTCTAAACAATTATAAGCAGCTGGCAGAAAATCATGATTGTGTCCCACTTGTTGTTGATTCTTCACAAAAAATTACAGTTTTATATCTTTATGTTTGAAGCCTGAGAAGGTCGAAAAGTTCAAGGGGGGCGAATACTTTCGCAAGGCACTGTATCAGACTTTTTTTTACATAGCGCAGAAGCTGGTGGCCAGATTCTGGATCTCTCCACATATTCCTACCCAAAAGTAGTGCGTAGAACAAGTTAAAGCGGTTGTATCCTCGGCAAAAAAAAAAAACCTGCAGGACAAAGACATAATGAGCTAGTATGCATTGCATAATAGCTCATTATAAAATACTTACCTTAAAACGAAGCCCCGAAACGATCGCCCGGACATCGCTAAGGGAGCTTTCATGTTCCCTCTGCGTCTCTTCCGGGTTCGGCGGCTCCGGCGCTGTGAGTGGCCGGAGCCGCGATGATGTCACTTGCGTTCTCTTTCCCGCAAGACACCAGCAAGGAATCTGAAGGTCCGCCGTACTATCAGAGCACATGCGCCACTGGTGTCAGGGGCTGCATGCAGGGCCAATATCTCCTAAACCTTGCAGGTTTAGGAGATATTAATTTTACCTACAGGTAAGCCCTATTATAGGCTTACCTGTAGGTAAAAGTAGAAAAATTGAGTATACTACCACTTCAATTACATTCTCATAAAGGAGCAGTTGACTTACCAGCACAGAAACGTCACCCCTCAATATGGCAGGTTTGGTTTAATACCCCAGGTTTAGCGCCACCACAACTAGTTATGTTTAGGCTATTACAGGTGTAAGAGACACATATACTGTCGATTTTTATCTCTAGAGCTTAATTTCAGAATGCTATTTAAACCTCTACTACTGCATGTGAGAATGACTCATATCTTTGCCTTTTGTCCGCCAGATGGCAAACCCACCTGCTGGACAGGGAGATGGTGGTGACCATACACAATATCTGGCCCGTTGGCCATTTGGGTTTATTTCTTTGGGTTATGTGGTTTAGCACTCACTCTCCCTCTGGTTGCTTTCTGTTATGTTTTTTTTTTTTGTCCTATTCTCCTCTCCCCTTTCTCCTTAGTTTTATGAGTGTTACACGATCCTAGTATGTAATTTAGTGGCACTCTGCTAATTTCACGATTCTAAACCACGTTAAAAGTTGGTTTTTAGTACTGCATATTATTGTCTTCTTTAAAAGGTGTATGTAAAAATATATGGTGCACAGCCTGTATCCTCTCTCTTTAATTTGTACAACTTTTTTTATTGCAACATGCGTTGTATGTTTATTGGCACAATAAATCTCGTTTAAAAAAAAAAAGTGTTGACAACCAAAAGTTTCAATGAAAGATAACTAAAATAACATATCAAAGGCCTAAATATACTTTTTTGCAGCCTTGGGTCTACATGTCCATATCTGGTGGGCCTTAACTCTCAGACGCTGTATATCTGCATCATTGTGTAGTTCTGGCTGCGCTCCATTAGCCCCCCCCCCCCCCCAAAAAAAAAAACTGTGGCCAGCACTCGGGCACATTCTGATAATTAGGCGCTGGTAGAACAGGCTGTTTGTGACATCTGCACTGTTCCGCCAATTGCAGTGCAGAAGGATTGGGAGCCCTTCCTACCAGCCTTGGTCAGCAGAGCTTATTACTAGGGTGCAAAGGGGTTACATTTACACCACCTGGGGCACCAGGACAGCCTGCTGCTAGAAGACCAAAAAAGGAAGATTACCAGTGCATGATGTGACTGGCCAGAAGACAACAGAAAAACATAAGTATAAAAATATATATATGAAATAAAGAAATTATTAGAATGGTTGAGGCACAAATTAATGTGATAATGAAGAACAGTATTAAATAGTCCTTGTGGATGAGTCCATAAATAATATAATCAATAATTTAGTCCGTCCAGGGGTAAGGATAAAGGTAGCAAATACTTAAGGATTGCCAGTGACCTAGGGAAAACCTCTTGTAGGAGTAGAAGCGATCTCCAGGTTACATGCAAAAGGAGGGGAAGAGGCTCCTCTAAGTGTAGACTTTAAAAAACTTTAGTAAAAATCAAGCTGTTAGGCAAATCACATTTCCATAGTAAAGACAGGCATGTAGTTATATCATCCCTGTGGGTTCAATCTGTAGCACCGCATCTGCTCTGTCTGCCACTCATAGGGGTCCCGGAAGCCGCCCGGTATGTTGGAAGAGACCAGAAGAGAGGTCTGGAGTGCTCATGAAGCACAGGCTACAAGCATGACAAAGGAGCGCGCCTGACAGATTATTCTCAGAGCGCATGCTCAGGAAACGTGACGCGAACAAGCTGGTGATGTCATCATGCCAGATGCTGTGTTCCATGAGCACTCCAGACCTCTCTCCCAGTCTCTTCCAACAAACCAGCTTCCAGGACCCCTACGAGTGGCAGCAGATGTGGTGCTATAGATTAACCCCACCGGCGATGATATAACTACATGCCTGTCTTTACTATAGAAATGTGAGTTGCCTAACAACTTGCTTTTTAATAAATGTTTTTTTAAAATCTACAGTTAGAGGTGCCTCTTCCTTTCTCTCTTTTTCCGTAAAATAAAGAAAAGCATAGCATACTGCTTGGTGGGCCTGGGAGGAAGGGGGGAAACAGATCCTGGATTTGAGCTTTCAGCAGGCTGAATGACTTCCTAGAAATACAGATCTCCCTCTAGTGGCTAATCTAAGATCCGCTACATTTAGTACTGTAATAAAATTATGGAAACATTTAAAAATCACATAACATATTACTGTAAGGTGAACACTGCAATAAAAACTGCAAACTGTATTTATGAAAATACTCTTTAATAAATGGCTTCACTTGCACTTTAAAGTGGTTGTAACCCTTAAAAAAAATGCTCCCGTCCCTTTAATGCACAAGATATAGCCCAGTGCTTTTGCCATGTCAATTGTCCCATTCTATGCTGTACAATACCTGGCTGATTCTGCCTGTTTCTGTCTCCCTCTTAATAAACTGACCATGTTTATCATGGCTGCTGACCTCTGATAGCATGGTCAGATTATGGAATTACGTTTTTTTTTTTTTTAAAAAGACACTTTAATAAAAAAAAATTTGCACACAAACACTATATAATATCCATTTCTTTGCTAAAATAAAAAAGATGATGTCACGCTGGGTAAAAAGATACCAAACATTGCACACTTTAAGATTGCGTATGCCCGTGCAATGGCGCCAAACTATGATACCTAGAAATCTCTATTAGCAACAGTTAAAAGCCTTTACAGGTTACCAATTTAGAATTACACAGCAGATCTGGTGTTCCTGCGATCAATCAGCCAATACTTCCTTGGATTGCTTGACCCTTCCTTCGATCAACTGATCCTTTGATCCTCTTTTCGATTTACTAATGCTTCCTGTGATCAATTGACCTGTTCTGCTTGCGATCGATTGACCAATCCTTCCTGCGATCGATCGCCTGATCCTTCCTGCAATCGATCGACCGACCGAACATTCCTGCGATGGATTGCTCGATCCTTCCTTACTTTGATCCTTTCTGCCATAGAGAAACCAACCCTTCCTGCGATCGTCTGACCGATCCTTCCTGCGATCAATCGATCCTTTTTGTGATCAAGCGACAAATCCTTCTTTGGATCGATCGACCCTTCCTTTGATCAATCCTTTGATTCTGCGATCAATCGAATGATGCTTCCTGCTATTGGTCGACTGATACTTCCTAGGATCCCTTGATCCTTCCTTCAATCAAATGATCCTTTGATCCTTTTTTTTTTTGTATCAACCAATGAGTCCTGTGATTGATCGACCGATCCTTCCTGCGATCAATCGACCAATCCTTCCTGCGATCAACTGATCCTTTGATTCTTTTTCTTCAATCAACCAATGCTTCCTGTGATTGATTGGCCAATCCTTCCTGTGATCGATGGATTGATCCTTCCTGCAATCAACTGACCAATCCTTCCTTGTGTCGATCGATCCTTCATTCCTTTCTTTGATTCTTCCCCCTTCATTATTTTTTGCTAACAATTTTTTGCAATATTATTTATCCTTTTCCATATAGCATAATACCTGGTTGATCCTGCCTGAGTTTTTGTCAGTCCTGTCCTGTCCTGTGTTCTGATGTATTCTACTGCACTTTTAATGCAGTCCAGTGCATCCCCCCCCCCCCTCTTTTTTTTTTTCTTAAACGTAAATAAGGACCTGTGCATTCCAGTGCATTTTTTGTTTGTTTAGGTGAATTCCGGTGCGTTTTTTGATGCGTTTTACCCCATTCCAGAACAGTCTAGTGCAGGAAAAATGCAGCATGTTCTACTTTTTTTTCTAGAACTTGAACGCGGTGAAACTGGCCAAACTGGTGTTAACTATGCCATTGAAAACCATATAACCTACTATCCATGCATTTTTGATGCAGAAAAAAATGCACTGGACTGCATGTGGTGTGAACTGGCCCTTATATTGCTGGAAAAAAAAAACACACTGCCATTGCTATTCCCCATAAGAACCTATCATGGGGTTTTTTTGTGGAAACTTTACAACCACTTTAAGCCCCACCTCAAGCCAACCAAACCCCACTGGATCTGAGTAGACACATATTAGTCAAAAGCCTTTTGTTTATTGGTTTTTTGAAACCAGAATACTTACCTGACCCAAAAAATCTGGAGCGCGCCAAAATCAAGAAACCGGAAATATGTTTCTGCTCTTCTTTACGTAATAGCATAGTCTATATGGGGACACTATGACCTCATCCAAAAATAGGTTTTGTCATTCATAATCTATTACTTACCATGCATTATGTTAGTAATGTATTTATCTATTCTTTCCAGCATATTCCAGCCTGCACAAGCAGAAAAGAAGACAAATTACTTAACCTATGTTTTCTGCTTTCACCTGGCAAGGTCTTAATTATTTCATTTGCAGCCGCAGGAAGAATGTAAAGTAGGAAAGGAAGGACATTACCTTGTCTATTCAGCAAATCCTCACTGCACTGAAAGGTGTACTGTAGTCTAAAATCAAATAAATGTATACATAAAATGGGGAGACAGGAGAGAACATAACTAAAGCACACCTTTCACATGCAACTGTATTATTATAAAAACATTCTCTCTAAAAGGGAAATTGTGTAAGCAAAATACTTAAAAAAAAAATCACATTTACATAAGAATGATTCATTTTGTTAAAAAAGACAAGTTTATTTTACCATTAGATACATTTTTATAGTGATTAGACAGTCTTCGACACTTGTTAGTCACTAGACTCACTTCCTAATTTGGTTGCCAGTCAATTAGGAATTTGTGAGAAGAAGAAGAATGTAGTAGGCAAATGTTTTCTTATATGAGGAATAGAGTCTCAGTTATGGTAATAGTCAGCTTTTTTAGGTTCCAGTTACATAAAGCATGTTTATCCTATTTTTAGACCTCTGTTGGTTCGTTTCTGGAAAATGCTTTACATTCAACTTACATAGAAAGGAGAATAGATGGTTAGATAAAAAAAAAACATTTATTGGCTAAAGCCCTACTCCCTCCTAATGTTATACTGTCAGCCAGTGTCAACACACTTCTATTCAATAAAATCATAGAAGAAAAATAGATTTTTCTATTGGTTTCCGGTATTATACATACTTTATTTGATAGATATTGGGGATTTTATGGCCACGTGATCGTTGGAAACATAATAAAAATGATTAATTAATAAACATATAAAGACTGTCCTCTACAGAGGGTGGTAAATAGCGAAAACCTCTGAAATGCTCCAAGCGTAGCAATCTAAAGAAAGTGGGAAAATCCAAACTTCAAAAAAAAAAAATGTATAGAAGCAGCTTTCATAGTATCATTGAAATCAAAATAGAGCTGCAATATGGCACTGGGTATAACAGAATGCCTCAGCACCACATCCCCCCCAAAAAAAGGAAATCTAAAAAATAAGCAATATGTAGGATTTTTAAGGCGCTCATATATCCAACCTCAGGAAGCAATCCACTTCAAAATTCAGTTAAAATACATACTTTTAATATAAATTTTGTTAAAAGAGGGAATGCATTACCAATGATAAAAACTTATAACAGAGTTGTAGTGTCTATATTCAGCACCCTGTGCAGCCTTCTCGGAAAAAGTCATAAATCAAACATAACTACATAGGAGAAAAAACATTACTAAACATATTTAAGGGTAAGGGTGCTATGTCTCAACGCGTTTCATGACCTAGGCTTTATCAGGGGGTCAAAAGGAGCAGCTGATAAAAGAAAGACACTATAAGTATAAGGGAAACAAGGCACTGGCGGTGAAGCGGGGAGGGTGGCTCAGAGGTTGGAGGCAAACCATACGGGGAATTGCCAGCATCGTACAAAGATGTAACGATGGGGATAATGTCAAAAGCCAGCAGACTGGTATACCCCATGGAGCTGTCACAGAGAAGTTAAGCAGGAGAAGCACAGTCAGTGTCTGACGTGGCAAGAAATCCTACCTTAATAATACAAGATTCACCAAAACTTGCAATGGATAGTAAAAGCTATCCTACTACAACCAGATACCACCTATAGGTATAAAGAGATAAAGAGACCATATGGATGAACAACAGGTAATGCAGAGGGAAAACCCATACCAAATCATTCCCGCTAACAGACTTAAACATATGTAAGAATGTCTTATCTAAGTGTGAAAAGAGCAATGCTGCACACCATCTACCCCAGCCTAAAAGCACCTGCAGCCTTCATACAGATAGGGCAATCTTATATCAGATCTATACTGCAAACACGATTCTTCATGAAGCAGATAATTATCCTAGACCATCCTAGAGAGCACACCATATGGTCAGTATCTGAGAATGAAAAAAACATTTTACTGGGGAAAGGACTTTTTAGCTCAGTCTAAATTACTTCAAGAGGGTTTGCTGCAGTGGGGATATAGCAAGAAATGTCTTAAGAGAGCCTTTCAGAAAGCCAAACTGAGAACATGCAATTTGTTGATTCATGAACATAAGAGACCTTTGGTTATGAACACCACACAACTTATCACTTGTTACTCACAACACCGAGAGCGAGTCTCCAATCTCCTGCACCAACACTGGCACCTACTAAGAGGAGATCCAGTGGTGGCCAAGTATATAGGAGAGAAGCCTGAGGTTTCAGACGGGCTAGGCCATTATGTGATTACATGATGTAGAAAAGCAGCCCATAATGTAAGCATCCAATGAATTTGTGAGTAGATATAGATGTTGTATTTATGGATCATTGTAAACAGTATATAATTGTATGTTATTTATATTATATTTAATGCAATATAAACCCAACCTGTCCTGAAAAAGTGAAATCTTTTGCAAAATGCATTGCTATTTTGGATTCGGAAAAATATTTTAGGCACTAGTTTAAAGAAATGTGAATAGGATCTAAACAAATACTAGGGGTGCCATATTTCCACTCCAGTGTTGGGTATAATATTTTGCAATATACACTATATTGTCAAAAGTATTACCAATAATTAAAAAAATATCATCTTGGTAAAAACACTACCCCAATAAGGGGAAATACACTATATTGCCAAAAGTATTGGGATGCCTGTCTTTACACGCACATGAACTTTAATGGCATCCCAGTCTTAGTCTGTAGGGATTAATATTGAGTTGGCCCATGCTTGCTTTGTGCACTGGTACGCAGTCATGTTGGAACAGGAAGGGTCCATCCCCAAACTGTTCCCACAAAGTTAGGCGCATGAAATTGTCCAAAATGTCTTGGTATGCTGACGCCTTAAGAGTTCCCTTCACTGCAACTAAAGGGCCAAGCCCAACCCCTGAAGAACAACCCCGCACCATCATCCCCCCTCCACAAAATGATTTGGACCAGTGCACAAAGCAAGATCCATAAAGACATGGATGAGCGTGTTCGGGGTGGAGGAACTTGACTGGCCTGCACAGAGTCCTGACCTCAACTCGATAGAACACCTTTGGGATGAATTAGAGTGCAGACTGCGAGTCAGGCCTTCTTGTCCAACATCAGTGCCTGATCTAATAAATGCACTTCTGGAAGAATGGTTAAACATTCCCACAGACACACTCCTAACCCTTTTAGACAGCCTTCCCAGAAGAGTTGAAGCTGTTATAGCTGCAAAGGGTAGGCCAACTCAATTTTGAACCCTACAGACTAAGACTGGGATCCCATTAATGTTCATGTGCGTGTAAAGACAGGCGTTCCAATACTTTTGGCAATATAGAGTATGTGCCCTTGTTGGGGTAGTTTTTTTACTAAGATGATATTTTTTTAATGATTGTAATAAACTTTATGATTTTTTTATGATTTCTGCCCCATTTTGTGCCTATAAAAGTTCACATTTTGGAACATTCTGTTCTGTTTGTTTTTGGTTTGTACCTTAGTTGTTTTCCTACACTGACACATTACATATCATGATCCCCTGATGACGTCAGCACGGACTGACGAACTGTGCGTCGGGAGCGTGAGACCGTAGACTTCCGGGTTGGTGGAACGCAGGCGTGGAGCGGCGTTCATTCATCCAGCTACCGTGATTTATCCATGACTGTACAAAGGGATTTTATATTTGGATTGTAGTAAGTGCATTACTTTCATTAAATGCTCGATTGTATCGATTTACTGCACCATGAGAGCTTTCTTGTTGCTTTCCTACATGTCCTGTATTGGGATCTTATATCTGGTCTGAATGCATATCCCTACTGGTGAGGGAATTTGAAGCGGAGAATCGGTTTAATAAGTGGATCATTGTGTCTGTGTGACCCCCTATAATCAAGGGGTCATATATTTCTGGTAAGAAGTACCTTGTATGAGCACTGGGTGAAAGTGTGGAGGTGGAGGCTTTGCAATCACTTCTATCAAGTCTATGCTTCTATCAAAAAATGTTGCTGCTAACCACTGGACTTTTTTATTGATATTAAGCACTTTAAGCGCCGGTTCACACTGCAGCGACGCTACTTCGCACCGCGACCTCCGAGGTCGCGGTGCGAGCAGCGCGCCGCTACCTCGGAGCGGCCGCCACGGACTTCATAACATTGAAGTCTATGGCGGTCGCCTCCGGGTCGCCCCAAAGAAGCTCCGGACCCTTTTTCTAGGTCGGAGCGACTTGTGTCGCTCCTATTAGAACGGGTCCGCAGCTTCCCTATGGGAGGCGACCTGCGGCGACCTGTGAGGCGACCAGGTCGCCTCACAGGTCCCCCTAGTGTGAACCGGCACTTAGACTTTTATATTTATTTATTTGCACAAGTACACTTTATTGAGACACCAATGTGTTGAGCGCAATATATTCACTATTTCTATTGTCACGGCATTCCATGCTTTTTGTTTGCAGCTCACAGTGTGGAAGCAATTCCAATTATTCAATCAATTATTTAATTTATTTTTAATGTTCACTAACAGTGGCTGCTATAGCCCTATTACATAGTTAGTTGGTTTATTCATGTGCGCAGTTCTTTTTGGTTTTTACCAATTTTTTCTTTTACATT
The DNA here is from genome assembly GCF_965119305.1 of Pelophylax lessonae. Lineage (NCBI taxonomy): Eukaryota > Metazoa > Chordata > Amphibia > Anura > Ranidae > Pelophylax > Pelophylax lessonae. The sequence continues at coordinate 114,943,592 of NC_138772.1, forward strand.
ACATATTACGTATACGTATTAAAACTAACAGATCACACACTGCACATTTTCTATTTATCTACATCAATTCACTCTAATAATCTCTGTGGGAAGATGCATGGCCATGTGGACACCAGGTAACAATCCCTTTTCTCTCAGCATTCCCTTGTATCTCTTAGCCGGTGAATGTATCACTCTCATCGCTCTCTTAGCAGTCACTTTTAACTTTCTTCTTGGCCTTTTCTTGCAATGTGATCCGCAGAATCTCACAGCGCACATTTTACTCTACAAATAGAAGAAGATCCTTTGTCTCCCATCCCCAGTCTCTCTGCCTCTCATGCCATGTCACACTTTGAGAACATGCTACAAGTGCCACAAAAAGAGAAACAAATTGTCTCTTTTATGTCCTGTATGAGATAACATCACCTCTTAAGCCCCGTACACACGTACCGATGGTCGGCTTACAAATGTTCCTCTTTTCTCCCCGGGATGTCGGTGTCTGCTGAAAAGTGCAAAGACAGCACAAGGACAGCACAAGAATTTTGTCCGCCGACTGCAGAAGTGATGTCATGTAAAGGCCCGTACACACGTACCGATCGTCGGCATACAAACGTCGGTGGACGAAGGATCTGCCGATTGTACGCGTGTTAGTATGGTGCCTCCGACAGATGTCTGCGCACAATCCGCGGACAAAAGTCTTTCGTGCAAACATGAAAATATTTGTATGCCGACACCAGAACGGACGATTGTTCGCCTGTCAGTACACAATTCGGCCGACAGACCGCAGATTTGCAAGACTGGGCATGCTCAGAAAATAGAAAACACAGGGAAAGTTAACCATTACATGACATCACTTCTGCAGTCGGCGGACAAAATTCTTGTGCTGTCCTTGTGCTGTCTTTGCACTTTTCAGCAGACACCGACATCCCGGGGAGAAAAGAGGAACATTTGTAAGCCGACCATCGGTACGTGTGTACGGGGCTTAATGGTTAACTTTCCCTGTGTTTTCTATTTTCTGAGCATGCCCAGTCTTGCAAATCTGCGGTCTGTCGGCCGAATTGTGTACTGACAGGCGAACAATCGTCCGTTCTGGTGTCGGCATACAAATATTTTCATGTTTGCACGAAAGACTTTTGTCCGCGGATTGTGCGCAGACATCTGTCGGAGGCACCATACTAACACGCGTACAATCGGCAGATCCTTCGTCCACCGACGTTTGTATGCCGACGATCGGTACGTGTGTACGGGCCTTTAGTGTATCATTCCCTGGGACTAATTCATCACAATGACAAAAAAAAGACAGTCTGGCAGACATAGATGTGCGGCAGTTAGCCCTTCCCATTTTCCCGTCCATGCTCATTCCAAGGAACAAAGTACAATAGCTAAAATATTATCTGCACTATGCAAAGTAGTGAACAGTTGGAGTATCAGTTGAATCTTCTTTTATCAAGCATAATGAATGTTCTAGAATAGGGACAAACACAGCAGAGATGCTAGCATGAAAAACAGACAGCATTGTTCTTCAACATGGTGAAGACTAATGAAAACATTTCAATATATCCCTCTTTCATTCTAAAGTACCCAACAAGCATATACTATATCCAGCCACACCGTGTATATGCAATCCCCACTTTAATCTTTGTATGAACTACTTAGGCATTTAGAATATGTTTGAAATACAGTTGTGTTTTGCTGAGTTCACATATTTTCCGACAATGGTCACCAGATGGGTAAAAATAATCGAAACCTTGCATCTTTTCTTTATTTCTTTAAAGGGAATGGCAATCTATTGTATAAAATATTTTAATTTCTCTTAACCTTAGAAGTGCCTATAGATATTACAGATGATATTTGTTCCAGAAGTTAACCAGATTGGTCAAGGAAAATCTAATGGAGGTTTGCCAAAGGCTGCCTTCATTGTTTGTTATAGAATGATTGTAACATGGGAACCTTAAGGCTCCGTTCACATCTAGGCGTTTTGGGGCGTTTTTGGGGCGTTTTTCTGCTCTAGGATCAGCTCTCAAAACGCCCAACAAGACAAATCCTATTCATTTCAATGGCCCCTGTTCACATCTGAGCGTTTTGAAGCTGTATACAAAACGCCCAACGCTCAAAAAAGTACATGAGCTTCTTTTTGGGCAGATTACAGGCGTTTTCCATTGATCTCTATTCAATCTAAAAACGCCTGCACAAAAATCGCGGTAAAATCGCGGTAAAATCGCGGTAAAAACGCCGCAAAAATCGCGGTAAAATCGCGGTAAAAAACGCGCGAAAAACGCTACGCTCAGGTGTGAATGTAGCCTAAAAGGATTGTAAAGGCAGAAGGGTTTTTTTATCGTAATGCATTCTATGCATTAACCAGTTCTGGACCGGAAGGATTTGCCCCCTTAATGACCAGGCCATTTTTTGCGATTCGGCACTGAGTTATGTTAACGGAATATTTTGCGGTCGTGCGATGCTGTACCCAAATAAAATTGATGTCCTTTTTTTTCCCACAAACAGAGCTTTCTTTTGGTGGTATTTTATCACCTCTGCGATTTTTATTTTCTGCACTATAAACAAAAAAATAGCTACAATTCTGAAAAAAAAAAAAAAGAAACCAATATTTTTCACATTCTGCTATATACGTAACATTCCCCAAAGAAAAAAAAAAAAAAAAAAATCAGTGCTATTTTTAACAGGACTGTGAAATTGCGGCAGACAGATCAGACCCCTAACTGACATTTTTGACACTTTTGGGGGGACCAGTGAGGTTACTACAGTAAACAGCTAAACAATATGCACTGTTACTGTAATAATGGCACTGGCAGGGAAGGGGTTAACCTAGAGGTGATCAAAGGGTTAAAGATGAGCCTAGGGGAGTGTTTTCTGTGGGGGGAGGGACTTGTAAAATGTTCATAGAGACCTGTGATCCCATATACCAGGGGTAATGAATTAAAATTCAAGGAGGTCCGGTCGCTAAAATTTTCATTGGGCTGAGGTCCGAATCTCAAGTCTATGCTGACTCTGAACAAAATGTGCCCACCAGCTTGACCCTTAACATAAAATATGCCCATCAGCGTGCCCCTTAGCATAACATTTGCCCGTCAGCGTGACCCTTAACACAAAATAAGGGGCACGCTGATGGGCATATTTTATGTTAAGGGTCATGCCGATGGGCACATTTTATGTTAGGGGGCACCCTGATGGGCACATTTTATGATGGTGGGATTGCTGATGGGCAAAAAAAACTTGTAAATCAGCGTTGCTCTTAACATAAAATATGCCCATCAGTGTGTACCACAGCATAAATATGCACATCAGCATGCCCCTTAACATAAAATATGCCCATCAGCGTGACCCTTAACATAAAATATGCCCATCAACGTGCCCCTTATTTTGTGTTAAGGGTCACGCTGATGGACAAATGTTATGCTAAGGGGCACGCTGATGGGCATATTTTATGTTAAGGGTCACGCTGGTGGGCACATTTTGTTCTGTCCATCAGAGTGCCCCTAACATAAAATGCGCCCATCAGCTTGCCCCTTATTTTATGTTAAGGGTCATGCTGATGGGCATATTTTATGTTAAGGGTCATGCTGATGGGCATATTTTATGTTAAGGGGCATGCTGATGTGCATATTTTTTGCTGTGGTACACACTGATGGGCATATTTTATGTTAAGGGGCACGCTGATGGGCACATTTTATGTTAAGGGTCACGCTGATGGGCAAAACAAAACGTGTAAATCAGCGTTGCGCTCAACATAAAATATGCCCATTAGCGTGCCCCTTAACATAAAATGTGCCCATCAGAGTGCCCCTTAACATAAAATATGCCCATCAGCGTGTCCCTTAGCATAAAATATGCCCATCAGCGTGTCCCTTAGCATAAAATAAGGGGCACGCTGATGGGCACATTTTATGTCAAGGGAGCAATCTGATGGGCATATTTTGTTTCTTTTATGGGGCACTCTAATGAGCACAACAACACATGCCAGTCTGCACACTTCAGGGTTTTTTTTTTTTTAATTGCATTATTCTCCTCTAAAAATGTGCTCCACATACCTGGAGCCAGCTGAGTCAAAAGCCGCGAACAGGGGGGCGGGGCGTGCACATAGTGTCCGATGTGAGGGAGCCGCAGTCAGGAGCAGAGGGCGGGGCGCGCGAGTGACGTCACGCCCCTACTCGCGGCCCGACAGGACACCGCGATGTCCATTAGTCAGATGCAGGGGGCGGGGCGCGCGCGGGACGTCACTCCCCTACTCGCAGCTCGAGCGGGACGTCACTCCCCTACTCACGGCTCGAGCAGGCCGTCACTCCCCTATTCGCGGCTCGCGCGGGATGTCACTCCCCTACTCGCGGCCCGACACAACAACGGCTGCTAGTGAGCCGGGAGCCGCAAGCGGTCCGGGCAGAAGCATCTCGCGGGCCGTCAATGGACCGCGGGCCGCCATTTAGTGACCGCTGCCATATACAGTGGGTACGGAAAGTATTCAGACCCCCTTAAATTTTTCACTCTTTGTTATATTGCAGCCATTTGCTAAAATCATTTAGGTTCATTCTTCTTCCTCATGAATGTACACATAGCACCCCATACTGACAGAAAAACACAGAATTGTTGACATTGTTGCAGATTTATTAAAAAAGAAAAACTGAAATATCACATGGTCCTAAGTATTCAGACCCTTTGCTCAGTATTTAGTAGAAGCCCCCTTTTGATCTAATACAGCCAGGAGTCTTTTTGGGAAAGATGCAACAAGTCTTTCACACCTGGATTTGGGGATCCTCTGCCATTCCTCCTTCCAGATCCTCTCCAGTTCTGTCAGGTTGGATGGTAAACGTTGGTGGACAGCCATTTTTAGGTCTCTCCAGAGATGCTCAATTGGGTTTAAGTCAGGGCTCTGGCTGGGCCATTCAAGAACAGTCACGGAGTTGTTGTGAAGCCACTCCTTCGTTATTTTAGCTGTGTGCTTAGGGTCATTGTCTTGTTGGAAGGTAAACCTTCGGCCCAGTCTGAGGTCCAGAGCACTCTGGAGAAGGTTTTTGTCCAGGATATCCCTGTACTTGGCCGCATTCATCTTTCCCTCGATTGCAACCAGTCGTCCTGTCCCTGCAGCTGAAAAACACACCCACAGCATGATGCTGCCACCACCATGCTTCACTGTTGGAACTGTATTGGACAGGTGATGAGCAGTGCCTGGTTTTCTCCACACATACCGCTTTGAATTCAGGCCAAAAAGTTCTATTTTGGTCTCATCAGACCAGAGAATCTTATTTCTCACCATCTTGGAGTCCTTCAGGTGTTTTTTAGCAAACTCCATGCAGGCTTTCATGTGTCTTACACTGAGGAGAGGCTTCCGTCGGGCCACTCTGCCATAAAGCCCCGACTGGTGGAGGGCTGCAGTGATGGTTGACTTTCTACAACTTTCTCCCATCTCCTGACTGCATCTCTGGAGCTCAGCCACAGTGATCTTTGGGTTCTTCTTTACCTCTCTCACCAAGGCTCTTCTCCCCCGATAGCTCAGTTTGGCCAGACGGCCAGCTCTAGGAAGGGTTCTGGTCGTCCCAAACGTCTTCCATTTGAGGATTATAAAGGCCACTGTGCTCTTAGGAACCTTAAGTGCATAAGAAATCTTTTTGTAACCTTGGCCAGATCTGTGCCTTGCCACAATTCTGTCTCTGAGCTCTTCAGGCAGTTCCTTTGACCTCATGATTCTCATTTGCTCTGACATGCATTGTGATCTGGAAGACAGGTGTGTGGCTTTCCTAATCAAGTCCAATCAGTATAATCAAACACAGCTGGACTCAAGGTGTAGAACCATCTCAAGGATGATCAGAAGAAATGGAAAGCACCTGAGTTAAATATATGAGTGTCACAGCAAAGGGTCTGAATACTTAGGGCCATGTGATATTTCAGTTTTTCTTTTTTAATAAATCTGCAACAATGTCAACAATTCTGTGTTTTTCCGTCAATATGGGGTGCTATGTGTACATTCATGAGGAAGAAGAATGAACCTAAATGATTTTAGCAAATGGCTGCAATATAACAAAGAGTGAAAAATTTAAGGGGGTCTGAATACTTTCCGTACCCACTGTAGAAGGATCACAGGCACTCTGTGATAATTTCAGAGAGAACAACAGTCGGCTGTGTTTACAACAGCTGACTGGTGTTCTCTCAGCGGGGAGCGATTGCGGGTGCTCGGCGGCAATCGGTGCCGCCGGTCCCTTGCATCGGCATCCCCGCTGCCTAGTGGGGGTGGGCATGTACCCTGCCGATGGCACGCGCTAGCCCCCAGGACTGCTCCCGCCAGCTGACGTACCCCTATGTCTGTTCACGCAGTCGAGCCAGCCTGCCGCAGTAAATCTGCTCCGGGCGGTCGGCAAGCAGTTAAGATAAGGAAAAGCCTTCTGTGTGCAGCACCAACTGCACAGAGCAGGTAGATATAACATGTTTGTTATATAAAAAAAAAAAAAAGCAAGACTTTACAATCACTTTAAAGTGTTTGTTACCCCAGCATTTCATATTTTTGATATGTGCCTGCTGTACCATGTACTTATATGAAAAAGTATCCTGTTATCTTTGTATTGCTTCCTTTATGTGAGCTCCCTGGTGTTGCTTCCAGCCCCCCTGCTTTTCTATTAAAGAATGACCACACTAAGCAGAAGAACACACTGTGGTCAGTTCTCTAGCAATGCTCTCCTCCAATGATCAGACCCCCACGCCCCTGCTGCACAGCCATTTACTGAGAAGCTCAGTGTACTGTTGTTTCTCCTTCCCCCAGCTCTTATGCAGCTGAGAAAAGAGGGAATATGATCATCTATAAAAAGGAGGAAAAGGGTATTTATAATAATACACAAATGTTTTGCCTTGATTTACTTTTTAAACCAAATGGGCTGTTTTACAATCACTTTAACTATTTGCCTATTGGGCCCTTTTACCCCCTTTCTGCCCAAGCCAATTTTCAGTTTTCACTGCTGTCACACTTTGAACAAAAATTGCACGGTCATGCAACACTGTACCCAAACAACATTTTCATCATTTCTCTTATAAAATTTTGTAAATAATACATTTTTCTCCTTCACTGATGTGCGCTGATGAGGCTGCGCTAATGGGCACTGATAGGTGGCACTGATGGACACTGATGAGGCGGCACTGATGAGGTGGCACTGATAAGTGCCACTAATGGGCACTGATAGGCAGCACTGATGGCCACTGACAGGTGCCACTGATAGGCGGCATTGATGGTCACTGATAGGCATCACTGATTGACACTGACAGGCAGCACCGATGGGCACTGATAGGCACTGACAGGCAGCACTGATGGGCACTGGCTGGTAGCACTGGTAGGCACTGATTGGCAGCACTGATTGGCACTGGTTGGCAACACTGGTAGGCACTGACAGGCAGCACTGATGGGCACTGATTGGCACTGGTTGGCAGCACTGGTAGGCACTGATTGGCAGCACTGGTGGGCACTGTTGGGGCTGCACTAAACCCCTGTGTGGATTTGCTGGTTATTGGCTCTCCACACACGCTGTCAGTTTGAGAAGAGGAATGGCGATAACCGGCAAATCCTCTTTACACTGTGATCAGCTGTGATTGGACATAGCTGATCATGTGATAAAGAGGCGCTGTGATGAGCTCTTTACCACAATCTGTGATCAGCTGTGTCCCAAGGACACAGCAATCACAGATGCCTGCAGATTTGCACCGCAGTGGTCTTGTTAACACGATTTTTCTCATTCAAATATACTAAAAAAAATTGTTTGTTCTGGTAACGTATGAGAAAATGTTTCGTGCTTCTCCCTTCGGATATTTTCACAGGTTTTGATCGGCTCTTGAAAGCTGTGTACTAACAATTTTCCCATTGTGGGTACTATACATTATACTCTCTCCTGAGCAGCAAAGTGAACATGCTTTTCTAAACAATCTCAAACATTCATTAGCAGCTTCTCCACAGCCAGTGGCCCCTCCTTGACAAAGAACAGCATTTAGGCCTCATGCAGGCTGGGCATAAAAAAGCTGCTTATACAGGCATTTGGTGATTTTTCTTTCAGCCAGAAGCAACTCTGTGTTAGCCTATGTGTCCATGCAGATTTGGGATTTTATAGACACTATATTCCCAAAAGTATTGGGAACGCCTGCCTTTACAGACACATGAACTTTAATGACATCCCAGTCTTAGTCTGTAGGGTTCAATATTGAGTTGGCCCACCCTTTGCAGCTATAACAGCTTCAACTCTTCTGGGAAGGCTGTCCACAAGGTTTAGGAGTGTGTCTATGGGAATTTTTGCATTATTGCACCTATTGTTCGTGTGCATAGTATTGTATAATTGCATGACAACATTTTCTTTATTGAGTAGTACAATGTAATGCTCGGTAAGGCAACTCCAGAGACAATCTGAGCAAGGTATCTATAGACTCCACTATTATAGTTACACCCAGCACAGAAAGGCCCCAGTATGGCTACTGGGGTCTCTACTTGGCAGCCAGAGGAAGGCTATAACAACTTAATCCTTCCTACCTATTCAGATCAACGATCCGGATATATGTGCCATTTCCTGTGTCGGTGGCGGTTCTTCCATTTTGTCGTAGTCCAGTCCTCGGTAGGCGGCTCCAGCATAGTGTCTTACGTGACCATGACATGCACTGCTTTGCACATGCGCAGTCAGTTGGAGGTGGACCTGGAGTACCGGCTGTGACACAACCGCGCTTTGTGTCAACGGGTGCATGCGCGACATATGAGGAAGACGACGGGGACCTTGAGGAGACACCATCCTTCTCTGCTCCATTTAGGCGAGAGGTGCAGAGAGGGAGGGGCTTAGCCCCTTAGGGAGCACCATCCAGATACTCTCCTCTTAACTGGGACTGTCAGGTACACTTTTACATTGGCTACAATTGTAAAAATGGGAGCCATCCACTGGGGAATTATGAAGGAGTCTTTTTCTCCCCCATGCCATGTCCCGATATATCGACAGATATATGTGCCTTTTGTTTATTTGCAGTGCTCCCCTTCATAAGGGCTTTGAGCTCCATATATTTAAGAAATTTGACAACCTGGTGGTTGAAAAGTTCCCAGATGGTCCTTGTGTACGAGGAGAACTGATACAGCTGCTCGGATGGTGTCTGTCTGTTAGCATTGTGGCCAAACTACCTCCATGATGTAAGTTTTTGAGATATATGAGTGTAAAGCATTCTGATAATAGTCAATGAATGCATATTTAGTAATGGCCATTTATGTTTACAGAGTAGTAAATATTCCATGACGAAGGAACATTTGAATGTTTCAAATGCATCTATTATACCTGGATGTGCAATTATGATGAATGTCAACAACAAGTAGCTGGAATTACCATAATGGGCCAGTTACCATACGTGTATTGATATATGCTATAAACTGTGTTTTTGTCTTTCACTATGATCTTGTTTGTATAAATTAGAATAATTTTTATGATGCACACCCCAGTTGTGGGGTTCTAATAAAATATGAATTTTGTAAGTAATATACTATTGTTTTGTTAATGCTATAGTGGTATTATTCAGTTTCCCTTCACAATTCCACATCTCCAAACAACATCCTGCCTTGATCAACCAGGAAATGAGCAAGACAAAGACATTCTAACAGCTGATCTCTGGCCCACTCCTTTAATATCTGGTGGCAGTATTCTATTTCCTCTGTCACTAGCAAAGAAAGATATATAACCTCCTTAGGATGCATCTTGCTACATACAACAGCAAAGCCAAGATGCATTTCTGTGCAGCCACTTCTGGTCAGGACTGGCCTCTGTGTTATATCAGTAACAAGTGTGACCAGAAATGTGTGGACTGCCACATATCAGGCACAAATACAGTGTAAAAAAATATAATTTATTTAAAAGATAAGTGATTAACATAAACGTAAACCCACCTCCAAAATACCAAAATGAGTAAAACAAACCAAATAACCAATCAAATAGTGACACACAACCTTTTCTAATTAAGGACAGATGCTGATGTTTGTTGCTCGCTTGCTCTTTGATGTCTCTTTGCACTATAGACCTGCTAAGGTTGTGTTGAGCTGACCTTGAGGGGTTGTCCTGCCTCCTTAGGGGGCTTTTGTTTTTGCATAATTAGACCACTGGGTGGAGCCTGGGGTGGTGGGTTGGGTGACCTGTTGTCACCTGTTTTCTTTTGTATGTTTGCCTAGTGTGGCAATGTGTTGTATGTTTTATTTCATTGAAAAACTTTAATAAACAGAAATTTCCAAAAAAAAAGAAAAAAAAATAGTGACACACAATGAACAACTGCCTAAACCAAATATTTAAAGCAAATAGGACATGCAAAGCATAATCGTATCAGAGCCAAAGTCATATACGGGAAATCAAGCAGAGGGAGCTGGGAGCAAGACAGGACAGGGATAGGGTAACAGGAGACAGAGAGAGCAGGTGGGAAGGGATCAGGCTGCAGGGTCAGGGTCCAGGAACAGGAAACAGGATACAGGAACACAGGTCAGGGGCACATGGAGACAACACCAAGACAGTGAGGAATAGCTTGCACATAGTTTAAATACACTTCCTTCAACCAGCATCAGGTGATGACTAATTGAAAGAGATGATGTCAGCTTCTGGCTGCTAAGGGACACCCGCTGATGGACACCGGAACTGCAGCCTATAGATCCAGCAGGTGAACCCTTCCCTGACATAGCCACTGTGGTACAGCACATTCTGCAAATTCATGAAAGCAGAACAATCCATCAGTCAGAAATGCAGGGGTTGTAAAGCCAGGAATTTGGACAAACTGGAATTTAGAAGCTGGGCATGTGGGTGGCAGAGAGAATTTTGCCTAATAAACAGCTGGTGGTGTGCTGCTGGCAGACGTGCTATAAGGACCTGTGACACCCTTTGCTATACCATCATCTCTGTCAGTGGAGGCTGCTGAGAGGTCACGAGATATAGCAGGGGTAGAAAGGTGAGAAGTTAGGAGGAGAAAATTGTGTCTCTTTTGTGTAGCTTTTAGGTGCTCTTGCCAATAGACTAAGTAGTGGGAGGGCCAGAGAATGCACTGTGCGGCGTGAAGTTCATTGTGGGGCGCTCGGCGTGTGAACATCTCGCATAGCACCCTGCAAATTCTGGTGTTTTCCTAATGAAGGGGGGGGGGGCTTTTTTCTAGTATGAATTAATTTCATCATTAAATCATCTTGGACTTTTGAACATTTGATTGGCACTTTCATTGGACTGTATGAGTAATATGACTTTCACAGGCCACATGATGGAACTCTCCTTTTTCCATTTTTTTTTTCCTTTGCAATATTTCCATTTATTTCATTGCTCTCTACCATCTTCTGGCTTTTGAATGGACGTTTGTAAAGCATGCTACTGTGATTTATAATATGTGAAGCCATATTGCTGCTTTTTAAAGGGGCAACACATTAGCTATGCACCAACATCTATGTACCAACAGTCATAACTTAATCTCAATAACCTTCAGCTAAAGTAAACTCCTGAAACCTTCACGCAGATGTCTGAAAATGTCATCTGTTCTATTGTTACAATTTATGCTCATTTGCCCTTTTATTACTTATGTAAGACTGGAGAAGTAGCATAGCAACCAGAGCATTTTCCACCAAAAAGAAAAAAAAAAGATATTTAGACAAATAAAATAATTTACAGTAACAAATGCTAGCCGTTGTACAAAAGAAAAAAATCCTATGTATAATTATAGAATGCATTTTTAGAAATTGGCACAAAAGAGAATTAGTGCAAAACACAAAATATTTTTACAAAAGAGCGGCTTACAGTGAGCCAGAAATATCCAGTCTTGCAGACTCTGTTTTTCTCTCCGGGAGGCAAAATGATTTGTTTGCAACATTACTATGTGGAAATTGTCACTTTTTATTCAATTATCCACATTGTAGCAACATAAACACCATTTATTTTTTATGAAACTCAGAACAATGCCAAAGCTCCCATTCTGCTGAAGCTTAATGGCTGCAGGAATGTCTGATGTTTAGAGATTTAAACTGCTCTATCTCACACTTTTCAGTATTTCTGACAGCGTACGGACATCAGGAGTGCTGAAAAACTGCATCACAGTGGCCACAAATTCAATACAACAGGGAAGATTTATTCAAATATATGCCATTGTATTTGTTTTCAGAAAGTCCACTTAGAAAAATGAATTATAAAAAACACAAACAGATTTACTGGTGTTGCCATGCCTATCACTTAAAGAGTCCATTTATAAACTACTAGGACCCCAAATTAGATTCTTCCTAATCTAATTTTTTTCTGTAGGTTTCATAGTTTGGCAACTCTGAAAAATAGTTTTGGACGTCATCTAAACTGGAGAAGCTGTACCACCTGCATCCATGGTAGTCCCACTATACATTAAAGCAGCCTTTCTCCACCTTTTGAAAATGAAGAAACCCTTGAAATAACTTTCTGGTCTCAGGGAACCCCTGCTAAAACTTACTATATCTACAACTCATTATACATTAGTGTGATGGTCAGTGGGAAGAATGCTCCTTACACTTGTGGTCATTGGGACAAATTACCCTCTTACAGAACAAAAGATCAATGGTATCAGTCAAAACTTATCTAAGAGGAAAAAATTGCTCATTGCTCAAGGAACCCTTTAGCAACCTCTAGAGGAGCCCTGGTTGAGAAACCCTTCATTAAAGTGATGCTAAAGTCATTTTTTTTTAATAGGATGCTATAACCAGACCATACACGCACTTGTTTTTTTCAAAATTTTTTCCCTTTTAGCTTCCTTCCCAAAATTTTGCGCTGTCAGTCTTTTCCGTTATGTTGGTGCCCCTTGTGCCTGCCTCGATCTATGGAGTCCCACATGAGTCTCCTCTAAATGAGTGCACCAATTAGAGCTTCAATGTGATGCACAGCCTTTCACAGCACCGCACACACAGGCAGTGTTAGAGGAACACAGAGCCATAGTCAAGTCTTTCCTCCATCTCCACAGCAGTGATTGATAGCAGTGAAATAAGTGTGCACATAGAGGGGACACCTGTGGGACTCTGTAGGTCCCAACAGCCACAAGGGACGATAACATAACAGGAGTCAGGCAGCCTAACTGCAGGAGAATCTGAGAAGGAAGCTAAGCTCAGAAGAGGAAATCAGGGGCCGATCTAGCATGTCTGATGTAGGAGACAGGTGCAAAATGTCAAGGGGACAAAAGATGGGAGGTCAGCAGGAAAGAGGATAGGGTTAGCAGTTTGTAGTGCAGTGTACAGAGGCCATTAATTTGTAGGACAGTGTACAGGGGTCAGCAGGGCACTGTATGGGTTCAGCAGGGAGGAGGACAGGTGTCACTGCTGACAGGTCAGGGGACACTGCTGGCAGGGCAGAGGAGAAGGGTCACTGCTAGCATGGAAGAGGACAGCATAAATCCTCTTACACCCCCCCCCCCCAAGCATGGATCCTATCCTTCTCACCCAATTCTCCCGACCCTTTTTGTACAAATGGCACCATAAAGCCTTCTATTCCCTCCCCTTTCCCCCCAAAGCTTCCATCTACAGACACTCTCATTCCATCTGTAACTCTTCTTTACTTCTATGATCCCTCACTCTAAATGCACATTCTTCACCCTAAACATTCTTCTTTACCTCCATCCTTGCCACTCTCCTCTCTTATTCATTCTCCTTCACTTCTGTCCACCACCATTTTCCTCACTGGCCATTATAAGGAGGAGCCTAGGGAAACCTTTCCCTGCTCTGTTTGACCAGTGTGACACGGGAGAAGAGATGATGCAACTGAGAGGGACTACACGTACCACTCACTGAGAGGTACGTGTAGTACTTTGCCCCCTCTTTCCATGTGCTTCCATGCGAGAGCATGGGGGGGGCTGGAGAGCACTTAGGGGGGGACAGAGTGCACAAGGAGGGCAGAGAACATGGAGGGCCGAAGAGCACAGGGTTGGCCTAGTGCACTAGAGGGGCCAGAGAGCACAGGGGGAGCTGGAGAGCACTTAGGGGGGCCGAAGAGGACAGGGTGGGCCTAGAGCACTAGGGGGGGCAGAGAGCATGGGGGGTTGGAGAGCATAGGGGGGTCGGAGAGCATGGCGGGGCTGAGTGCACAGAGGGGCCTAAGAGCACTGGGGGGTCGGAGAGCACAGGGGGGGCTAGAGAGTCTTGAGGGGGCAGTGAACATGGGGGGGCAAAGAGCACAGGAGGAATGGAGAGTACAGGGGTGCTGGAGAGCACAGGGGGAGCTAAGAGCTCAGGGGGCACTCAGAGCATGGGGGCCTAAGAGCACGGGGGGCCTGATGAGCACTGGAGGGCTAGAGAGCAAGTGGGGGGCTGAGAGCACAGTGGGAGGGGGAGCACTGGGGTGCTGGAGAGCAATGGGGGGTCAGAGAGCACAGGAAAGTCAGAAAGCACTGGGTGAGGCTGGAGAGTCGTGGGGGGGGGGGGGCGGAGAACACTGAGGGTTCTCTGCATCTCTATGTGACAGACTGTCAGTGACTCACACAGTATTGACCTTGTGCCCCCTGGATCAGATAGGCTAGATTCTCCTGAAAGGAGTAGGCTAGAAATAATTGAAATACAATGTGGAACTTCATTATGATTTTACATTTTGACCATGGATACACTTTAAGTGCCAGTTTACATATATGCGATGATAGACATTGCATGTGATTCGGAGCGCACTGCTCTGCAGATCACATGCGATGTCTGTGCAATGGGAATTCAGCCATATAGATTTTATGAATGAATCTGCATCACATTCAGACACAACCCTCACAGGACCCTTTTTTTGGGTTTGCACCAGAATCGGATTGCATGGGATGCGATCCGATTCATGTCCAAACTGACAGTTCCCACTGCGATATGCAAACTGATCTGGCGGTTTCATCAACTTTGTATTGACACCCCCAGGTATTTGCATATGGCAGCAATTCGCAGGGTTCCCGCATCGCATAAGTATGAACCGGGACTAAGTGTCAGAATAAGTGTTGGGGGGCAGAGGGGTGGTTAAAACAGTGTTAGGAAACAGGCTAAGGGTTATGTTTTAGAGGGGTTAAGTGTTAAGGATTTTTTTTCTGTTATTAGGTTAGGTGTATGTGTTAAGGTAGGGGTTTCCTATAAGACACTATTTTCAATTTGGGGAGCTGCATAGTTTTCTTCTTTTTTTTTTTTATTATTTCTGGGGTCCCTGCAACAAGTACTACCAGTACAAGACTCACGGTATCAACAAATAAATAGCAAAAAGTGTTATATGAAACTTTGGAAGCTCTTCCGCTTTAAGGATAAATCTTTATTTTAAAATAAATAATTTCATTTCATTGCATAATATTTTTATGAACAGAACAGAAAGCCTTTAACATGCAGAGCAAGCACAATATGTCATTCTCAAAGCTGTAAATTATTTACATTCACATCTAAACATCCTACAGCCAGGCTAACATGTAGCTGATCCAATATGCAGAATCTTGCTGCCTGAAGCAATATGACCTTTTGTTACTGTTAACGTAAATTAAAACATGGAGACCTGCATTGAATAATATCCCATTTAAAAAAGTTGAGGAAATGTGAATAAAGGAGGACGATGTTTCTTTTCTTTAAACCCTTCAAAGTTTTGCATTAATCCCCACCTCTTCCATTACCACAGGCTAATTGACAGCAATAGTTTACACCGAAAAAAATCACTAAAACTTGTTCCACGTTGACCATGAGTAAACAAGACTTTAACCACTTTACCACCGGAGGATTTTGCTGTCTTTCGTCCAGGCCACTTTCTGCGTTTCGGCACTGTACGAATTTAACTGACAATTGCGCGGTCGTGCGACGCTGTACCCAAACGAAATTTACGTCCTTTTTTTCCCACAAACAGAGCTTTCTTTTGGTGGTATTTGATCACCTGTGCGATTTTTATTTTTTGCGCTATAAACAAAAAAAGAGCGTAAATTTTGAAAAAATAACAATATTTTTCACATTTTTTTATATGAAATTCCCCCCCCCCCCCCAAAATGTAAAAATCAAAATTTTTAAAAAATTTTGGCCAATTTGTTTTCTGCTACCTATGTTTGGTAAAAAAAATCACAATAAGCGTATTTTTATTGGTTTGCGCAAAAGTTATTGCGTTTACTAACTAAGGGAAAGATTTCTGCAATTTTTGGTGTTTTTTTTTTAACGAGTAATGCCGGCGATCTGCGATTTTTTTTGCGGGACTGCGACATTGCGGCGGACAGATCGGACCCTTTACTGACATTTTTTACACTTTTGGGGGTACCAGTGACATTACTACAGTAATCAGTGCTATACATATGCACTGTTACTGTAAAAATGACACTGGCAGGGAAGGGGTTAATTTTATTGGAGAGGGAGGAGTTAATGTATGCCTGGTGCTTACTAACGTGTGTGGGGGGAGGTGACTGAGTGACACAGGGACAGATTGCAGGTTAAGCTATGCTGAACCCTGCAATCTGACCCTGCCTGTCACTTAGGAGATCCGCCCGCTTTGTTTACACAAGCGGGCGGATCTTCAGACTCGATTCCCCAACAGCGGGAGCGAGCCTCCGGCGGCGCGCGCGCGCCGCTCACAAGGGGAGGAGTCCATCGACGTAGAGAATGAGCCACTTTGCCGCAGTACAGTCAATGTGACTGGTCGGCAAGTGGTTAATACACAAGCTATGCCACGAACATGTTTTCACACTGTGTCTCTGTGTGGATGTGGACATTGAGGAGCAGGGCTATGCTTCCTTGTGACTGGCGATCTGATAACTGGTGGTGTCATGATCAACAAGAATCAGGAGAGAGGTAGAGAAAGCACAGATTCACAGAATTATTTAAGCAGAAGCAAGGGTATGCTTGCACTGAAGGTTCTCAGTTACAGCTTTCTCTACAGCAAAGAGAATAGTATGCAGCACAATAGTGACATCGCAAGCTCTCACTCAAAATCCCATGGGACTAGCAGTCAGGTTCAGCTGTACCTAAGATGGTGAAATCACAGGTATTCAGCTATGGGACTACGGAACAGGAGTGCCTAGCCACAGTCACATGTCAGGAAAATACCTGTTTTTTTTTTTTTTTTTCAGAAGGAAACATAAAAAAGAGCCCAAAAGATAATTAATGATCAATTTAAATAGGACACACAGGGGTTGATTTAGGGTCCTTTCACATGAGCGGTGCGCCCAACTGACTCCGTCTTGCTCAGCGGGGATTGATCCGCTGATCCCCGCTGAGCAGACGGATGACAGCTCCATCTCCACTTACTTTGCAGAGACTGAGTTGTCAAAGCACCGCTCTCTTCTATGGAAGATCAGATGAGAACGGAACACCTGTCTGTTTTCATCCGATCCTATCCTTCAGATGGATGGAAAATAGGGTTTCCATACGTCCGGATTTCAAGGACAGGATCGGATCGCAGAGCAGCGGGTGTCAGCGGACATGTCAGCCCATAGGGCTGCATTGAGCAATTGATCAGGTCCGTCTGAAAAACTGACAGGTGGACCTGATCAAAAAGCCAGTGTGAAAGGAGCCTTACTAAAACTGAAGAGTGCAAAATCTGGTGCAGCTCTACATAGAAACCAATCAGCTTCCAGGTTTGTTTTTTTTATTGCCAGAGCTTAACTGAACAAGGTGAAGTTAGAAGCTGATTGGCTACCATGCACAGCTTCACCAGATTTTGCACTCTCCACTTTTAGTAACTGGACTTGACGTCCTCAGGAGTATGGTAAAACGTATGTCGGAGTGGGTATTCGTCACATTCAGAATTCCATATGACTACCCTTCTAAGCCCAAAACCAAGAGTAAGATGTGGATTGCATGCCAGCACCACACAGCCCACATCTTCACATGCTGTAGCAACCTTAGTGCCAGGCAAGCATGGTTACATGTGAGTGCAAAATCTCTTTTATATTGCTTTTAAACAAACATCAATAAAATGACTACACTATAAGCCCTTTCTGTATCTTTGGTGGAGTACATCCTTACTTCATTAGCTACATCCCGAGGGGTCTTTGGAGCAGTATGGTGTAAACCCAGGAAGCAATTGGTCCTCTACACAGCGTTTTTTGACTTCCTATAAAAAGGGTTTAAACACCTCTGGTGAGTTGCCATCTACCCTCAGAGCACCTGCGGTGAAGCAACTAGAAGATATCCCTTTCACAGAATCACTCCGTACATTTGGTGCTGGGCACAGTCACATTGGATGTATATTTGCATTTATGTGTCAAGAAATAGCATCATCTATTATTTGTTTTATTAATTTATGGATTAGTCTAATGCAAGAGTCATTCACACTTAAATCCATACAGGTCACTTGATGAATAATATATTGATTATTTGGTGTAGCGCCACATCTTTATTCACTACAGTTTTCATGTTTAAAGTGATTCCTTTACCTTATTTAAAGGGGAAGCTATTCAGTCATGTGCCTCCTTATCCATGTTTCCTCAAGACAGTACATAATGAGTTGCTGAAATCACTCCTGATATGTTTTATACCCATTATTGTTGCCTGTCTCTGGAATCGTTCTATCTTATCAATGTCTTTTTTTGTAAGTGGGGTCACCAGAACTAAATGTATTCTAAAAATGAGGTCTAACTAAATTACATTTACACCAATATTGTACTCAGTCAGGGAATTATTTTTCCCTAGGTGCATTATTTTACATTTAGAAACATTGAGCTGAAGTTTCCACCACATCGATCAATCTTTCAGCAATGCCAAATTATGTTCCATGTTACAAACACCTCCAGGGATATCAACCCTATTACATACCTTTGTATCAATAGCAAAACATATTCCCTACCCCAGTGCCATCTTAAGAACAATAAAGGGCCCCGGGCAATGCAGTGCACAGGGGCCCTGCCTACACAATCGCCCACAAGAATAAAAATGCAAATTATCGATAAGGCAATATTTATTGGTACAGCAGTGCCGGGCTAATGACCGCTTCAAAGTTCGGCAGCTGGGTCCGGTGAACACAAACACAGGGACAGGAGTCAGACTTGACTGTCCTGTGTGTGCCTGTTCCCGTGGAGGCAGACAGGCATTCCTGCAGTTGTGGGCTCCCCCACCATGGCCCAAGTGGCCAGACAGCAGCGCAGGGCCGACAGGCGCTTGCCACCTGCTAAGTTTAGCGGTGAGATGCACACAGGAATCGGGACTAATGCTTGGCTGAGGCTGGGTCGCTATGCAGGTGGGGCCCCCCAGGCACGTGGGGCCCCCAGGCAACTGCCCAGTGTACCCATTCGGTAAGATGGCCTTGCCCTACCCACCAATCCTTTAGTTATGTCACTTAAAGAAAAATATGGATTTTAGCAGTCGTAGGTACACTATAGAGCTGCATGATTAATCGTTAAAAAATTGCAATCTCGATTCACCCCCCAATCCCCTCACGATCCTAAAATGCAATTCACACATTAAAAATTAGTTTCAGATAAAATTACTTAAAGCGGAGTTTCACTCTCAAAAATAACTTTTCCCCATCCGCTTGCTCTAAATTACCTGAAAAAGAATTGGATCGTGACATTTTTTTTTTAATTCACTTACCTTGTTTTTTAAGAAAATATACTTACCTTCCTTCTTTTTCCTCCCTCTGCGGACACGGCCGCCGCCGTCACTTCCCGCTTGCATTGACTCCTGGGAGATGAGCGTCATCGATCCCAGGAGTCAATGCGCCTGCACCAGTGTCCCTCGTCACTTCCGGGGCAGGCACGTCATTCCCTGCTAAACAGCTCCTGGGCATGTCCAGAAGCTGTGCAGGGATGATGCGCCTGCCCCGGAAGTGACGAGCGGGGCCAGTGCAGGGCATTCTGGAACTCCGACGTCACCGAAGAGGACGCTCCCGCTTCAGCTGCCCACACCTGAGATGGCAGCGCTGGACAAGACATTTTAAAGGTAAGTATTTCTTCTAAAAGGTAAGTGAAACAGGGGACAGTTCAGAGGCTATTGTTGCTTAAATGCACTAGCCCTGACTGTCCCGGGGGTATTTTTATCTAAAAAATGTTTTTCAGGCTGGAACTCCGCTTTAAAGAAATACTTATTGAAGATAACTACAATCTAAAGTGATAGGAAAAAGAACACAATTCAATTAATCATAGTTCAATATAATATCTTTAAATATAAG
Source organism: Pelophylax lessonae (assembly GCF_965119305.1). NCBI lineage: Eukaryota > Metazoa > Chordata > Amphibia > Anura > Ranidae > Pelophylax > Pelophylax lessonae. The sequence continues at coordinate 114,963,619 of NC_138772.1, forward strand.
TACCCCTTTAAGAAATCTGGAGTGAAGAAATCTCATGACTGCAATATAAATGATTGCTTTTGCTGTTCTGGAATTAATAGCCCTATCAAAATACATTTCCTCTGGCTTAGGATTTTAGCCTCTTCTATTGCCAGAGGATGTATTTGAAACAGTATACTCTCTCTGATTTTTAACAATTTTGTTCTGCACCACATAATGACTTTTTGTCTATAGTACATAATTAATGAAAACATTCTGTGCTTGCCAATCATCTTATCTAAAGCTAAATTGTGGTCAAACCGCTCATCCATTGCACAGTTTAAACTAAAACAAACAAGCTTGCTAAACAGCTATTGACTCTGACACTTTTGGTGCAGTGAAGAGACTGCAGAATGATTCCATTTCAACAGTAAACATTTACATTATCGTCCCTGAATTCTGTAACTTGAAGGGGTTCTTAGAATTTCTGTTGTTTTTGTCTTATCTGTCTTTTTGTAGTTTTCATAAGAAAGCATGAATCTTTTATTTTTGTACTTTCAAACAATGCATTTAATGTGTTACAGTATTATTATTATTCTATTATATAACCCCTTCATGACTGGGGGGGTAATACAAACTTGCTGCCCAGTCCCAATTTTGCAACTTTGACATGTTAGTAAAATGGTACATACGATCGCAACTACTTTTTTTTTCTAGGACAAATTGGACTTTCATTAGGTGGTAATTGTTAATGGATTTCTCCTGATTTTTTTTTTTTTAATTATTAAAGGATAACTGGCAAAATAGTATATATATATATACATATATATATATATATATATATATATATATATATATATATATATATATATATATATTAGGGATGCACCGAATATTCGGCGGCCGAACATTATTCGGCCGAAAATAGAAAAAATGGCACTTTCGGTATTCGGCCGAATAAGTCAAAAGGCCGAATAATTTTGTGCCGAACAATAGGGCTGAACGATAGTCGATATATCGACTATCGTTCTGTGGCCGTAGGCGATATTCATATCGCCGAGGTCACGATATTTACAGGGGGAAGGGACTCTGAGGAGGACTCACAGACTTCCGTGAAGCCGGGACACTTCACATTAGCTGCACAGCGAACCAATCACGCGTGCCTGCACACCTGATTGGTTCCGCTGTGCCGCTATTCACGGCGTGATTGGCTTCCTGAATGTGCCATTGAAAAAACTAGGGAGGAGAGTAAGACTCACTGAATGTGTGGGGCGGGCTGCAGTGCATGAGTGAGTAATGGATGTATGCGGCTGTGCTCCTTTCCAGGCTCCTACTAGTCAACCTCCAGCCTCCTACTACCACCACTATGACTGACTCTGTCACTGTATAATCTGATCGAGTCCACACTGACACTGACTGTCACTGAGTAATTGATGTTACCACATTAACCCTGACCTGCCCAGTGCCCTGTATCTGCAATTAAAATTTACAAGGCTGCCTGCATGCTTCCTGATTTCCATTCCCAGCATCCTTCCCAATCCCTACAGTGTCACTAACATTAACCCTATGGTACAAGGCTGCAGTGTGCACTGAATCCCATTCCCTACAGTAACATTTAGGGAGAGAGAGAGTGAGAGGACAAGAGAGAGACACACGAGAGGACAAGAGAGAGGACAAAAAATTGGCAAAATAAATGGAAAAAATGCGAAACACCGCGTTCGGTATTCGGCCTTCGGCCTTCGGCCAAACATTTCATTATTATTCGGCTTCGGCTTCGGCCAAGATTTTCATTTCGGTGCATCCCTAATATATATATATATATATATATATATATATATATATATATATATTTTTTTTTTTTTTTTTTTTTTTTTTTTTAATTTATCTGTATATTTCTTGCTATTATGATAACTTATCACCAAAGAAGAACACTACAAAAATTCTCCTGCTCCTGGTCATTGCAGCAATATTAAATGTGTGTATGACTCAGAAACAATAGTGTGCATTTTGCTCTTTTTTTAATCCTACCTAAAACACATTGACACTGACACTAATGGGCCATACACACTATAAGATTTTCTGAAGACTTTTTCCTTTAGACTTACTAAAACCATATAATATGAGGTCAAACCTAAACACTTTCAATTTGTATGCAATCTGGCAGGCCCTTGCACTACATAGAAAAGGTAAATCTGAAGGAAATCTGACAACAAAAGTTGGATAGTGTGTATCCAGCTTTACTGACACTGATACTAGGCACCTGAGCACCTTTTTGAGCAAGTTTGCACAGTTTTCCAAACATCCTATGAACTTTATTATTGCATGCACTCGTTTATGAATTGAACTTTATTATTGTATGCATTTATTTATGAACTGAATTATTTTTTTAATGTTTTTATTATATTGCATAATTTGCACATCTATTCATTGATTTGTATATCATAGGAATTTTTTGCACTTTAAATGTTAATACACATTTCATCTAGCACGTTTTTTCAGCACGTTTAACATTTCATTTATTTATTTATTTGATTTTATTTAGCAAGCGCTGTTTTATAAATTTGCTTGGGTTTCTTCCCCCACTGGGTGAACAGCAGCTGCTTATTGTATTTTAGTAATCAACCTAGCGTGGGTTATTTTGTATTATGACACTGATACTAATTTTAAAAATGCAGATTTTTTTTTAAATCCTTCCTAAAATCTTTGACCCCAAACTATGACCCTCGCCTTTACCTTAGACTAACCCTAACACTGACCCTGGAACTTAAAACTTCTCTAATCTAGCTATTTTTTTCAAAATGTTTTAAAATTGTTTTTGTTTTATTTTTTACACATTTTTTTTGTTTAGTAAGTTCACTCCTTTCTCTTCATGTGCGGGCTGCACAGGGACTGATAGCCAATCAGAGGCTAACACAGTGATCAGGTGACCGGGAACTAGGAGTCCCAGGTCCTGAATGTTGGTCAGAGCCTGGTCTATGTGCTGGGAGCACACTGTGCAGCGTGCTCATAGCACAAACACAGTAATACATATATCTGTCGCCCAAGTTTTAAGCCCACATCCTAAATGCCATATATATGTGTTGCTGTGTTGTTATGGGGTTAATATTGATGCTTATGCCAGGATATAGGGATATATTCAGTAAAGGAATAGAGATTGTTCAGTTAACAAAGCAAATGTTTACTGAGATAAGTAAAAAAACTATGCTTCATTGACTTCAATCAACCAATTGTGGGCTACCAAAATCATATTTTTATTTTAAATTTTCATCACACCTGATTGGGTATTCAAAGTGAACACAAGTTCATCCTATTTCTGATCATTCACATTGTGAATTGTGAATATACTCTAAATCATCTCCAGTATTTTGGTAAACACTGCCAAAAAATAGCGCTTTATGGCCTAAAAAATGGAAATGATAGGTGCCCATGTGCATGTGAATCCACATGCACCAACATTTCTGACTCCCCTTGAACTCCTTGATACAAAGCAGCCCGACAAAGAAAAAGAAGCCACTCTTCAACATAAAGTCCAAGTAACACGTTTCACTTCTTTAAAAACTTTGATTAAACTCTTGGCAGAGTGAAACATGTTAGAGCAGAGGAGCAGGTGCCACAGCTTTTGTACCAGAAAACACCAATTCAAATTCATGCCGGGCTCTTATGAAAGAGATTGGTTTATTTTTCTTTGTGGACATGCTATGAATATGGAGCGGGTCACAGACGGCATGAAGCCAGCACCCATCAGCCACAGAAACAGGTTTGTAGTGTGCTTTGAGTGGATTAACTTAGTTTGCCTGCTCCTTAATACAAAGGTTTACTAATAACTAGATCACTCACAAGGTAACTTAGGCAGGAGTCTATGATCTGACAGTGTTCAGGAGGTCCAAAAACAACCTCCTACAGTAAACCAGCTTCACATTTTCCTTTTACTGGAACAGTAAACCTGTAGTCAACTGGTGTCTAAAGGGGCTTTGCTAGTACAGGTCAGGATCTCAATGCCTTATCAATGGTTTGGGGTCAGTAAAATGCAGGTCAAGGTCATGGGTGGGCTATCTGTACCAGATAAAACTCTTTTTAACCATAAGGGGTGTATTGATAGATGGGCAGTGGAGTTGATCAGAAGGCAGACCAAGGCTGGACAACTGGTTGTGCACACCCTGCCTTTTGATTTAGTGATATAAGACTAAGCATTATCAAGTAAATGGTATATAGAAAAAAATTATAAAAGCAAGTATGTAACATTTTAAATGAGATGGAAGGGAGAGAACAGATATCCTGAGGCCTGAGATAAACCCAGTTAAATTGCTACCACAACTGCTTTGTGTAGAAGAAAGAACGGGAAAGGAAAAAAAGAGAAAGAAGAGAAACAAGGTGGTTAGAGGATGGAAATAGGACATAAATAAAAAGAAGGAGAAGTCCAAATAAGTGAATATAATTTTGAAAAACTAAGAAATGTCTTTTTAACTACTCATCCTTCAAGTCATTCTATCAAAATGAAATATAGATTATGTGTATGTGTCTTCCCCCCCCCCCCCCAACCTAACCCCTACCCCCCAACACACACACCGCTTTGATCTCCAGTCTTTGCCTGGATATACAGTACATGGGCAGCAAAATGAGGTGCTTGGCAGTCAGTCCCGATCCTTGCCAAGGACCTCTTAAACAATGGGGCCAAAGTAGTAAACTGAGCCAAACAAATCATAAAAGTCTCCAATGTGTGAATGGATAATGATTTAACCAGCCAGAATAACATCTAGGGGGTATACAGGAAAGAATGAATATCACTATACAGTTCAGGAATGTGTGTAAAGGCCTCACATTCAGTGAAATCTCTACAGTTTAATATTAAAAGGTCAGTCTGTGCAAAACATATACTTGTAAAACAGCACATCAGCCTTCTTGCAGTATTCACTTACTGCCTTTGCTTCACTTAAACTGTCAATTTCTTTTTATATTTTTTTTCTTGTTAATGTAAACCTGTCATATCTGTGAATGTATTAAACTGCAGTTAGGAGGTGGAAATCAGGCATCTATATGCGACTGTGCATATCTCTGGAGAGCTGCAGAAGTCACAGGAACTGTGAAAGCTTGTGTACTATATTACGAAAATCTCATCTTCGAGCTCCGAACTTTCTCTTAAGCCTTTCACTACAGGCCTCCAAACACTAACTATACAGTACAATTTGATTTGACTTTTTATAAGATTTGATAGAAATTTCCTATTACATTGCAAATGGTTCCACATGTACTGTATGTTTACCATTTTGGTTCAGTTGAACCAAAGATAATTAAACAATAGTAGGTTCTTAAAAAAGACTTGAGGTGATTGTCGCTATATTAGTGCACTTGCAACAACAACTGTACTTGTCCATGTTATTTCTAATTTGTTACATTTAATTTACTGTGTGTATAGATGGATGTTATTTATAATTTGTTTACATATAATTTGGATGTTATTACCATTAAAAAAAATTACCATGGACAATACTCAGTTGTTTTCTTTTTTATATTATTGAAATTAAATTAAAATTTCCAGCCCGTCTGTCTGTGTTCTTTTAAAAATGATTGAAAATTGCTGTGAAATAAAGAAACTACACCACTGCCTTGCCTCTCCACCTCATCCATTTAGAGAACACTTGGCATTTATTCTGCCCATGCTGATCGGTCTACCTCCTCTATTCACAATTCATCAGGCCAGCTGCTCAGCACGGGCCCCAGAAGGAAGTGGCGAGCACTGGAGTAGCAGTGATATCCAAATTGCAGGGGCATCGTTCAGATATTTACATAGTTGCATTGGTTCAAGCTGGCCTCAGTGAGCATTGCCTTGGCTTGGATGAAGGATGATGGCTTTGATCCTGTTGGGTTAGAGGGGCAATGATACATCTACCTCTTAACTTACAAAGACTGTATAATATGTTGACATCCTGGTGCCACAAATTGGAAATTTTCCTCTTTTTGCATACCCCTGAAGAAGAAAAGCAATTTTTCAAAACGCAACAAGATCAAAGCCATCATCCTTCATCCAAGCCAAGGCAATGCTCACTGAGGCCAGCTTGAACCAATGCATCTATGTAAATATCTGAACGATGCCCCTGCAATCTGGATATCACTGCTACTCCACTGTGATACTCTCATGCCTAAACATCAGTGGCAGTGGGACAAAGAGGAGTAACACTGCTACCTGCATGTCAGATCATGTTTGTATATATACTGCTCAAAAAAAATAAAGGAACACTTTGAAAACACATCGGATCTCAATGGGGAAAAATCTCATGCTTGATATCTATACTGATATGTATAATGTGTTAGGAACGAAAGGATGCCACATCGTTTGATGGACATGAACATTATCAACCTACAGAGGGCTAAATTCAAAGACACCACAAAAATCAAAGTGAAAAAATGCTGCAGCAGGCTAGTACATTTTACTGAAATTTCATTGCAGCAACTGAAAATAGTACTCCATAGTTTGTATGGCTCCCACATGCTTGTATGCATGCCTGACAATGTCGGGGCATGCTCCTAATTAGACAACAGATGGTGTCCTGGGGTATTTCCTCCCAGATCTGGACCAGGGCATCACTAGTGGCATTGGATTGACCTAAACATAATGTACCAGAGGTGTTCTATTGGATTTAGGTCAGGCAAGCGTGGGGGCCATTCAATGGTATCAATTCCTTCATCCTCCAGGAACTGGCTGCATACTCTCACCACATGAGGCCAGGCATTGTCATGCACGAGGAGGAACCCAGGACCCACTGCACAAGCGTAGGGTCTAACGATGGGTCCAAAGATTTCATTCCGATACCTAATGGAAGTCAGGATGCAATTGTCTAGCCTGTAGACCTCTGCACCCCTCCATGGACATGGCTCCTCAGACCATCACTGACCCACCACCAAAAAGGTCATGCTGAATGATGTTACAGGCAGCATAACATTCTCAACAGCTTCTCCAGACCCTTTCATGTCTGTCACATGTGCTCAGGGTGAACCTTCTCTCATCTGTGAAAAGTACAGAGCGCCAGTGGTGGACCTGCAAATTCTAGTGTTCAGTGGAAAATGCCAATCGAGTTCCACGGTGCCGGGCAGTGAGCACAGGGCCCACTAGAGGATTTTCGGGCCCTCAGACCACCCTCATGAAGTCTGTTTCTAATTGTTTGGTCAGAGACGTTTACACCAGTGGTCTGCTGGAGGTCTCTGGCAGTGCTCATCCTGTTCCTCCTTGCACAAAATAGGAAAGATACCGGTCCTGCCAATGAGTTAAGGACCTTCTATGGCTCTGATCAGCTCTCCTAGAGAAACTGCCTGTCTCCTGGAATCTCCTCTATGCTCTTGAGACTGTGCTTGGGGACACAGCAAACCTTCTGGCAATGGCACGTATTGATGTACCATCCTGGAGGAGTTAGGCTGCCTGTGGAACCTCTATAGGGTCTAGGTTACCAGTAGTGACACTGGCCCTAGCCAAATGCAAAACTAGTGAAAAACAGTCAGAAAAGATGAGCAGGGAAAAGATTGTCAGTGGCCTCCACCTGTAAAACCATTTCTGTTTTGGAAGTCGTCCCATCTAGTGTACCTGTTGTTAATTTCATTAACACCAAAGCAGCTGAAACTGATTAACAACAACCTTTGCTATTTAATTGACCAGATCAATATCCCAGGAATTTTATTGACTTGATGCTATACTCTGATTAAAAAGTGTTCCTTTAATTTTTTTTTGAGCAGTGTACATCCTTATATGCATATTAATGTCAGGGTCCGGACTAGCGGCAGGTGACTGCACTGGAGGTGGATCCTCTGTGTCAATGAGGGATTGGCGTGGACCGTACCAGGGGACCGGTTCTAAGTTACTACCGGTTTTCACCAGAGCCCGCCGCAAGGCGGGATGGACTTGCTGCGGCGGTAGCAACCAGGTCGTATCCTCCGGTAACGGCTCAACCTCAAAGACAGCTGATTCAGGCGTGGTACAGAAGGACAAGGCAAAGGCAAGGTCAGACAGTGCAAAAGGTCAAGGCAGGCGGCAAGGTTCGTAGTCAGGGGCAACAGCAGAAGGTCAGATACACAGGCAGGGAACGATACACCAAAAGCTTTCTCAAGGCACCAAAGGCAACAAGATCCGGCAAGGACAGGAAGGGGAAGTGGGTTTTTATAGGGTTTGGACTGATTGGACCAGGCACCAATTAGTGGTGCACTGGCCCTTTAAATTTCAGTGCAGCGGCACGCGCGCGCCCTAGGGAGCGGGGCCGCGTGCTCCGGGAGGAGGACGGAACCCGGCGTGCGCCGAGAGGCAGAGATGGCGGGACCCGGCGGTTAGGTAACTCAGCTGCGGGGGAAGAGCGCTCACGGTCGGGGATGATGACCGGAGCGCTGCAGCCTGTGGGACGCCTCGAGTGCTCCGGGGAAGCCAAGGGACCCGGAGCACTCGGTGTTACAGTACCCCCCCCCTTAGGTCTCCCCCTCTTTTTGGAGCCCAGGTACCTGTGGATGAGCTCTTTGTCGAGAATATTGGACTCGGGCTCCCATGACCTCTCCTCAGGACCACAATTCTCCCAGTCAACCAGAAAAAATCTTTTACCTCTGACAACCTTGGAGGCGAGGATCTCTTTCACCGAGAAGATGTCAGAGGACCCAGAAACAGGAGCAGAAGCGGTGACCTTGGGGGAAAATCGGTTAAGAATGAGGGGTTTGAGAAGGGATACATGAAAGGAGTTAGGAATACGGAGAGAGGGAGGAAGATGGAGTTTGTACGAGACAGCATTAATTTGGCTTTTGACTTTAAAAGGCCCGAGATAACATGGACCCAGTTTGTAGCTGGGGATCCGAAACCGGATGTATTTGGCAGAGAGCCACACTCTGTCCCCAGGGGAAAAACCAGGAGGAGTTCTTCTTTTTTTATCTGCATGTTTCTTCATGCGAGAGGCGGCCAGGGTGAGTGACTCTTGAGTCTCTTTCCAGATGGAGGAGAAGTCCAGGGTCAGATCATCAACGGCAGGAACTCCAGAAGAGGTGGGAACGGGGAGGGGGGGCAACGGGTGACGGCCGTACACCACAAAAAACGGAGATTTGGTGGATGACTCAGAGTCTCTAAAGTTATAGGAAAATTCGGCCCAGGGCAACAGGTCGACCCAATCATCCTGACGGGAGGAGACGAAGTGTCGCAGATAGTCACCAAGGATCTGGTTAACCCTCTCCACTTGTCCATTGGACTGAGGGTGGTAGGCAGAAGAAAAGTTCAATTTGATCTTTAATTGGGTGCAGAGAGCTCTCCAAAACTTTGAGATAAACTGGACGCCTCTATCGGAGACGATGTGTGTTGGAAGACCATGGAGACGAAAAATGTGTAAAAAGAATTGCTTCGCCAGCTGTGGCGCAGAAGGGAGACCAGGAAGCGGGACAAAATGTGCCATTTTAGAAAACCTGTCGACAACCACCCAAATGACTGTGTTGCCATGGGATACAGGAAGATCCGTGACGAAGTCCATTGCTATGTGGGACCAAGGCTGTTCAGGCACTGGCAGAGGGAGAAGAAGACCTGCAGGCTTCTGGCGGGGAGTTTTATCACGTGCGCAGACAGTACAGGCCCGAACGAACTCCGTTACATCTTTCTCAAAGGAAGGCCACCAATAGTGTCTGGCAATTAGTTGAGTCGTCTTTTTAATTCCAGCGTGACCCGCCAGGTGAGAGGAGTGACCCCATTTGAGAGTCCGTAGGCGAAGACGTGGAGGAACAAATGTTTTCCCTGGAGGAACTGGTACCAGTGAAGCAGGGGCAGTTGAAATTAGACACTCAGGAGGAATGATGTGTTGAGGAACGGTTTCATCCTCGGAGGCATCGGTGGAGCGTGATAGGGCATCCGCCCTAATGTTCTTATCAGCAGGACGAAAATGGATTTGGAAGGTGAATCGGGCAAAGAACAATGACCACCTGGCCTGGCGTGGATTAAGGCGCTGGGCAGACTGAAGGTACGAGAGATTTTTGTGGTCAGTATAGATGGTGATCGGATGAGGGGACCCTTCCAGAAGGTGTCTCCATTCTTCCAGTGCCAACTTAATGGCTAGTAGTTCACGATCTCCGATGGCATAGTTCTTTTCAGGAGGGGAAAAAGTTTTTGGGAAGAAGCCGCAGGTGACGTTTTTCCCTTTAGCAGATTTCTGAAGAAGAACCACTCCGGCTCCAACAGAGGAGGCATCTACCTCCAGGAAGAATGGTTTCAGCGGATCAGGCCTATTCAAGACTGGAGCGGAGGCGAAGGTGGCTTTAAGGCGAGTAAAGGCTTCTTCAGCTTGGGGAGACCAGGATTTCGGATTTGCTTCTTTCTTGGTTAAGGCCACAATAGGCGCCACGATAGTGGAGAAGTGGGGAACAAACTGACGGTAATAGTTGGCGAATCCAAGGAAGCGCTGAATAGAGCGAAGACCTGAGGGGCGTGGCCAATCCAAGACTGCAGAGAGTTTGTCGGGGTCCATTTGAAGACCTTGTCCAGAAACTAGGTATCCCAGAAACGGCAGACAGCTACGTTCAAAAAGACATTTTTCCATTTTGGCGTAAAGATGGTTGACACGAAGGCGCTGGAGCACTTGACGAACATGGCGACGGTGTTCCTCCAGGGTGGAGGAGAAGATTAGAATGTCGTCGAGATAGACCACTACACAAGTATACAACATGTCCCGGAAGATCTCGTTGACAAAGTCTTGAAAGACTGCAGGAGCGTTGCACAGGCCGAACGGCATGACCAGATACTCAAAGTGGCCATCTCTGGTATTAAAAGCAGTTTTCCACTCATCTCCATCACGGATTCTGATGAGATTATAAGCGCCCCTGAGGTCAAGCTTAGTGAAGACCCTTGCTCCGCGCAGACGGTCAAAGAGCTCCGAGATGAAAGGCAAAGGGTAGTGATTTTTAACTGTGATTTTGTTAAGACCGCGGTAGTCAATACATGGGCGTAGTGACCCATCCTTTTTGGCAACAAAGAAAAATTCTGCTCCGGCAGGAGAAGAGGATTTCCTGATAAAACCTTTCTTAAGGTTCTCCTGAACGTATTCTGACATGGCCTTGGTTTCAGGGATGGAAAGAGGGTAAATCCTGCCACGGGGTGGCGTGGTACCAGGAAGCAAATCAATGGGACAATCATAGGGTCTATGTGGTGGTAAGACCTCCGCCTGTTTCTTGCAAAAGACGTCAGTGAAGTCCTGATAAGCCTTAGGAAGGCCGAGCAATGGTGAGGAGACGGGGACTTGTCTAGTAGGTACCGACTTGAGGCAACGAGTGTGGCAGGTAGGCCCCCATGATTTAATGTCCCCAGAGGTCCAGTCGAGGGTAGGAGAGTGGCGCTGGAGCCAGGGCAGGCCAAGAAGGACGTCAGAGGTGCAGTTCGGTAAAACAAAAATTCAATGGTCTCTTGGTGGAGGACTCCTATGGTCATGAGCATAGGTTCTGTGCGATAACGCACGGTACAGTTTAGAATCTCACCGTTAACTGTAGTAATGAAGAAAGGTTTGACAAGACGGATTACAGGAATGCTAAAGCGGTTTATGAAGGAGGCTTTAATGAAGTTTCCTGCAGAACCAGAGTCCAAGAAGGCCTCTGCAGGGAAGGAGACTTTAGCGGCAGAAGAAATCCGTACTGGAACAATCAAGCGTGGAGAGGAAGACTCTACACCCAGCAACACCTCTCCCACGTTCACTAGGTGCGAGCGTTTCCCTGACGCTGTGGACGAACTGGACAGTCCTTTAAGAAGTGTTCGGAACTCCCACAGTATAAGCATAAATTCTCATTCCTCCGGCGAGACCTTTCTTGCTGGGTCAGGCGAGCCCGATCTACTTGCATGGCCTTCTCAGCGGAAGGCGCAGCAACCGGCTGCAATGGTTGCTGGAAGAGAGGTGCCAGGCGTGGATAACGCCTGTTGCGAACAAGATTCTTTTCTTGGCGAAGTTCCTGGCGTCTTTCAATGAAGCGCATATCTATGCGAGTAGCCAACTGGATGAGTTCCGTCAGAGAATCAGGTATCTCTCGTGCGGCTAGAGCATCCTTGATATGGCTGGATAAACCTTTTTTAAAAGTTGTGCAGAGGGCGTCGTTGTTCCAGGTCAGTTCAGAGGCCAGAGTGCGAAACTGTATAGCATATTCGCCTACAGTAGCGTCTCCTTGGACGAGGTTTAGCAAGGCCGTTTCTGCTGACGAGGCACGGGCAGGTTCCTCGAAGACACTGCGGACTTCAGAAACGAAGGACTGGACGGAGGCAGTGGCAGGATCGTTGCGGTCCCAGAGCGGCGTGGCCCAGGCCAAGGCCTTCCCAGACAATAAGCTGACCATGAAAGCCACCTTAGACCGTTCCGTAGGAAACTGGTCGGCCAACATCTCCAGGTGCAGGGAACATTGGGACAAGAATCCCCGGCACATCTTGGAATCCCCATCAAACTTGTCCGGGAGAGACAAACGGATTCTAGTGGAGGTGGCGGCCACCGGCTGCGGAGGTGGAGTGGAAGCAGAAGCAGAAGCAGGCGGCTGCTGCTGTGCGGGAAGAAGCTGTTGCAGCATGGGGGTCAGCTGTGCCAACTGTTGACCTTGCTGAGCAATCTGCTGGGACTGTTAGGCAACCACGGTAGAGATGTCAGCGAGACTAGGCAGGGGCACATCAGCGGGATCCATGGCCGGATCTACTGTCAGGGTCCGGACTAGCGGCAGGTGACTGCACTGGAGGTGGATCCTCTGTGTCAATGAGGGATTGGCGTGGACCGTACCAGGGGACCGGTTCTAAGTTACTACCGGTTTTCACCAGAGCCCGCGGCAAGGCGGGATGGACTTGCTGCGGCGGTAGCAACCAGGTCGTATCTTCCGGTAACGGCTCAACCTCAAAGACAGCTGATTCAGGCGTGGTACAGAAGGACAAGGCAAAGGCAAGGTCAGACGGAGCAAAAGGTCAAGGCAGGCGGCAAGGTTCGTAGTCAGGGGCAACAGCAGAAGGTCAGATACACAGGCAGGGAACGATACACCAAAAGCTTTCTCAAGGCACCAAAGGCAACAAGATCCGGCAAGGACAGGAAGGGGAAGTGGGTTTTTATAGGGTTTGGACTGATTGGACCAGGCACCAATTAGTGGTGCACTGGCCCTTTAAATTTCAGTGCAGCGGCGCGCGCGCGCCCTAGGGAGCAGGGCCGCGCGCGCCGGGAGGAGGACAGAACCCGGCGTGCGCTGGGAGGCAGAGATGGCGGGACCCGGCGGTTAGGTAACTCAGCTGCGGGGGAAGAGCGCTCACGGTCGGGGATGATGACCGGAGCGCTGCAGCCTGTGGGACGCCTCGAGTGCTCCGGGGAAGCCAAGGGACCCGGAGCACTCGGCGTTACAATTAATTTGTATTCTGTCTGTTTTTTTTAATGATGTTTAAAATAAAGCATTGTTATTTTATCATACATAGTCCCAATCTATGGGGGTATTGTTTAGAATAGTAATATGATTACTGGGATGATGGCAACTATACATTTGTCTCTCGCTTCTGGCTACTTAGTACGACAAATGCAACTATGTATAAAATATTCAAATTCGTTCCCATGCATACTTTCTTTTTTTTAATTATTTCTTACCTTTTAGATGTTTCTCAGGAAGAGGTGTAATGGATGACTACAATGTTTTTTAAACAATGTTATCAGTCTCTCAAATAGTTAATATACAATTAGCGTAACCCTATTATTGCGAACAGACTGTTAATATATCTAATGACTCCAACTACAGCTGACACAAAACAAGTGCTTTCACTACACTTAATCCACATAAAACCAAAAAATAGTGCAGTTCTACTTTAACCACTTTACCACCGGAGGATTTTGCTGTCTTCCGTCCAGGCCACTTTTTGCGATTCGGCGCTGTGCGACTTCAACTGACAATTGCGCGGTCGTGCGACGCCGTACCCAAACGAAATTTACGTCCTTTTTTTCCCACAAACAGAGCTTTCTTTTGGTGGTATTTGATCACCTGTGCGATTTTTACTTTTTGCGCTATAAACAAAAAAAGAGCGTTTATTTTGAAAAAATAACAATATTTTTAACATTTTTTTATATGAAATTCCCCCCAAAAAAGATGTAAAAACCAATTTTTTAAAAAATTTTTGGCCAATTTGTTTTCTGCTACCTATGTTTGGTAAAAAAAATCACAATAAGCGTATTTTGATTGGTTTGCGCAAAAGTTATTGCGTTTACTAACAAAGGGAAAGATTTCTGTCATTTTTGGTGTTTTTTTTTTTAACGCGTAATGGCGGCGATCTGCGATTTTTTTTGTGGGACTGCGACATTTCAGCGGACAGATCGGACCCTTGACTGACATTTTTGACACTTTTGGGGTTACCAGTGACATTACTGCAGTAATCAGTGCTATATATATGCACTGTTACTGTAAAAATGACACTGGCAGGGAAGGGGTTAATTTTATTGGAGAGGGAGGGGTTAATGTATGTCTGGTGCTTACTGACGTGTAGGGGGGAGGTGACTGTGTGAGTCATGGACAGATCGGATGTCCAGCTATGCTGAACAGTCCGATCTGTCACTCCCTGTCACTATGGAGATCCGCCCGCTGTGTTTACACACAGCGGGCGGATCTCCACACTAGATCCCCGGCGATCGGGGCAGAGCAGCGGCGATCGCCGCTGCTCCTCCCCTGGCCCGACTCCCGCTGTGAATGAAAACAGCGGGAGCGAGCCTCCGGCGGCGCGCAAGCGCCGCCCAGAAGGGGGAGTGTCTGACGACGTTAATACTACGTCGTCAGACGATAACGAACCACTTTGCCGCAGTACTATTACCGTACTCGGTCGGCAAGTGGTTAAACTCACCCTATTACCTTATATAGTGCAACTCATGTAAATACTTATTAAAATAAATAGGTTAAATCCAACATGTAAATAAATTCCCTGAAGTGCAAAAATACATACAATGAAAACTGATATATACAGTACATAAAGTGCCATGTGTCCGTAAATTAATTTAGTCTGGTAAAGTACAAATAGTTCATAAATCTGCTCCAATAAACCAATTATAAATCCAAACAAAAATAATCTCATCCAAGTGTTGATCCACGTGATGTGACTGAAACAAATCCATAAAGTGCATGTGTCAATCTTCCACCTGTGAGATCTAAATGCTTACCTCACATTATGACCCCCGTTTCACCAGTGGGTCATAATCAGCTGTTTCCCTCTGGAGATACTATTAGGTCTCAGCAATCTGAAAAGAAAAGAAAGTACCAGTAGGGACCGGTATTTATAACATTAGTGGTGTGGATCTAAATAAAGATGAAATTAGAGTCCTTGATAAAGGCCCTAAATATGCACCTATAAAAAATGTAATAAATTGGATACATACTGTATGTCCACATAAAGAAATTTGTACGTACCCTTAATATAAAAAAGTACTTCTTATCAAAACCAGATACCAGACCTCCTGTATTAGAAAATGGCACCCACTCTACCCTTAGGAACAAAATGTTTTTTAAAAAATGCTGATAATAAACACTTAGAATTATTTCACAATATGGTTATAGAAGATTTAGAAAAAATAGAAGTGAAAAAAGTAAAAGACCCCAATTGGATTATGAAAGGTATAGAAAACCTAGAAAGGGATACAAATGTGGTCATGTGGAGGGGGGTGGTTGGTGGTAATAAGCAAATCTTTTTATGAAGAAGAAATGGATAGGCAATTGTCAGATTGGGCAACCTACCAAGTATTAAGAAAAAAACATCTGACTGAATACAAATTAAAGTTGGATAAATTGATCAAGAAAGCAAAAAGAAAAAATATTTTCTCCAATAAAAAGGCACAGTACCTAAATCCTATAGCTTGCAGATCCCTTATAATCTATTTTCTGCCCAAAATACACAAACGTTTAAATAAACCCCCAGGAAGGCCCATTATTAATGGTATAGAACAGGGGTGTCAAACTCAATTTAATCGCGGGCCGCATCAGCATTATGATTGCCCTCAAAAGGGCCGGTTGTATCTGTAAGACTAGATGTCAAGAGCATCCCCTACCCTTACATAAGACGTCAAGAGCCTCTCCACCATCAAAAGTTGAGTCCCCCACCCTCCCTTACATCACAGTGCACCTCCCTTACCTTGTGGTGCTGCTGGGAAGAAGCTGGGGGCATTGCTTGAAAGCAGAAAGTATAAGGTCTGTAGGAGGACTGGAGCTCTCCTGCAGCTACAGGAGAGGTGCGAGGGCCACATAAAATGGCCTGGAGGGCCGGATTCGGCCCGCGGGCCTTGTGTTTGACACCTGTGGTATAGAATATGTGTGCTCAAGACTAGTACTAAAGACTGAGGCATACCTTAAAGACACGAAAGATATTATTCAATTACGTGAACCACTGGAGGGATTCGATTCATGTATTTTGGTCACAGCAGATGTGAGTTCATTATACACTATAATTGGGCATGATGAAGCCCTAATGTCCACTGAATGGGCTTTAGAATACTCCAATTTATCTCGTACACATAAAAAATATCTGTTGAAGTGTTTAACATTTTGTTTGGACCATAACTATTTTTGGTATAAGACCCAATATTTCCTACAGGTGAAGGGAGTTGCCACGGAGGCTAGATTTTCCCCCAGTGTGGCAAATCTCTTTATGGCACATTGGGAACAGGAGGAAGTAATATCAGAGCACCCTGAGGAATTGATCATATACAAAATATTTATTAATGATCTGATAGTGAATTTGAAAGGGGATATGGCCTCTTTGAAGTTATTTATAGATAAGATGGATATAAATAATAAAAATATCAAATTAATGTGGACTACTAGTTATAACAGTATCACATTTTTAAATTTAGAGATTTTAAAGGAAGGGGAATCGGTTATATACAAAAAAAAAAAAATTTTTTTTAAACCGACCGACCTTAACCACTTAAGCCCCGGAAGATTTTTTTCCCCCTTCCTGACCAGGGGGTTTTTTGCGATTTTTTACTGCGTGAATTTAACGGACAATTGCGCGGGCGTGCGACGCTGTACCTAAACTAATTTCACGTCCTTTTTTTCCCACAAACAAAGCTTTCTTTTGGTGGTATTTGATCACCTGTGCGATTTTTTGATCATGCGCTATAAACAAAAAAGAGCGTAAATTTTGCAAAAATAACAATATTTTTCACATTTTTTTATACGAAATTCCCCCCCCCCCCCCCAAAAAAAATGTAAAAATCAAAATTTTTTAATATTTTCGGCCAATTTGTTTTATGCTACATATGTTTGGTAAAAAAAATTGCAAAAATCGTATTTTGATTTGTTTGCGCAAAAGTTATCGCGTTTACTAACAAAGGGAAAGATTTTTGTCATTTTTGGTGTTTTTTTTTTTAACGAGTAATGGCGGCGATCTGCGTTTTTTTTTTGCGGGACTGCGACATTGCGGCGGACAGATCGGACCCTTAACTGACATTTTTGACACTTTTGGGGTTACCAGTGACATTACTGCAGTAATCAGTGCTATACATATGCACTGTTACTGTAAAAATGACACTGGCAGGGAAGGGGTTAACTGTATTGGAGAGGGAGGGGTTAATTGTGTCCTAGGGGCGTGCTTCTAACTGTGATGGGACATGTCTACTATTGTAAAAACAGAGATCAACGGTTCTACATAGTAGAACCGTCTGATCTCCATTTTTACACAGGGGAGAATGACAGGCGGCTTGTTTACATTAGCCGCCCGCCTTTCTCCCTCTCTACCAACGATCGTAGTGTGACCGGCGGACATCGGGTCCGCCGGTCACACGCGCGGACTCCTCAGTGAACGAGCCGGGGCGCGCTCGCCCGCTATTGGCTCACAAGCCGGTCACAGGCTAGAGACGTATATATACACGTCACTCTGCCTGGCCAGGGCTGACCGCCGCAGTATATCTACTTGCAGCGGTCGGCAAGCAGTTAACTCTCATCTTCTGTCATCACAAGTCCTGGTTATTAAATATACCAAAAGGACAATTTGTAAGGTTATGGAGGAATTGTTCAATAGACACTGACTAATCTCAACAATCTAAGACACTAGTAGATAGGTTTATGGGAAAGGGGTACGAGTTAGAACTAAGAGAAGCTGAAAGAATTAAAGTTATGAATAAAAAAACAGAAATAGATTACTCCAAGATGGGGTTAAACAGAGAGCACAGAGCCATGACTATAAAATAATTTTGGATTTTAAAAGTCAATTTAGACAAATAGAAAGAATTGTTAAAAAACATTGAAACATTCTATTGAAGGACAGGGTGCTGGGTCCATCATTACCTACAACCCCAGGGTTTATTTATAGAAAAGCTCCCACCCCGAGGGAAAAATTAGCCCCAGGAGTGGTCGACCCTCCAGTAAAAAAGAGTAATAGATTATTCCGTTTTCTCACAAGGTTTTTTGGATATGGAAAGTGTAATGCCTGCCATCATTCTAAAGAGAAAAATGATAAAATTAAAAGATTTCATCACCCGCTCCACCACTGGCGTTATTTACATGTTGGAATGTGGATGTGGGCTCCAATGTTTAGGGTGTACATCCAGAACTTTACAGATTCAGTTGGCTGAACATCTAAAAAATATAAACAAAAGGTAGCAAAACATTTTAAATTGGTTCATGATAAAGCCCCAAGTTCTCTCCAATTCTGGGGGATGGAAAAGTAGACAAGCATTGGGGGGGGGGGGGGGGACTTTATCACACAGCTTAGCAGAAGGGAATTCTTTTGGATTTTCAAAGCTAAAGTTCTCTCCCCTTGAGATTAATGTTGAGTTTGACCTCAACTGTTCTATTCGGGACTGCTGAAATCAGGAGGTTGAAGGGATTGGGGGGGGGGGGGGGGGTGCGGGGATTGTCCAAACTCCTGGATATTTCTTCCTTTTTTTATATAGTTTTTATGTAATTAGAAGGAACATTTTTTAAAGTTTTTGAATATAGGTTATGTAAATTTTAAGTTTTTTTTCTATGTTATTTTCATCCATATTCTCGTTTTATTTGTTTTTTTATTATATTTTTTTGTGGAATTGTAAGATTAACTTCTTATTAATTTATATATGCACTCATTTTTTCAGGAAATGTTTTGATTTATGTTACTAAAGTATGGAATCCCTTGTAAAGGTGGCTGAGAGGTAATATAGTAAATTAAAGGCTTTTCTCTAGCTGTTAAGGTGGAGGATAGAATTTAAATTTATAAGTCCTTTAATATATTTGGCTTGACCAGTGCCCTTGGTTAGGGTGTCCCCCAGGGGAAGCTGTTAGATATGGTGCTCAGGGAGACATCTATTAGCAGTTCTTGCCTTTTAATTATTAGGTTAATGAGTCAGCTGTGGCACTGAAACCCTGCCCTATAGAAGTAGATTGGTTGCCTAGTCTTCAGCTGTAATTGTGTATTTATAGAGCGGAGATGACCTGGGTTTTCACCCCTACTGAGGAAGTCCATGCCCATGGATGATACACGTATAGAGAACGGAGTCTTTTGATTGAATATCATCCCGCGACCATCTTGGAAGTGTTTTACTGATATGTCTGTACCAGCTAGCACTGCTTAAGTGCTTATTTATATGAGTGTATCACTTTTTTCCTGGTTTTGGGATTAAATCTCATACAGAGAGCACTAGATCTTTTGTTTCTTTTGTTGAGACTTAATATTATCCCCAGAGGGGAACAGCTGATTATGACCCACTGCTGAAACAGGGGTCATAATGTGAGGTGAGCGTTAAGATCTCACAGGTGGAGGATTGACACATGCCCTTTATCATTTGTTTCCTTCACATCATGGGGGATCAACACTTGGATGAGATTATTTTTTGTTTGGATTTATAATTGGCTCATAGGAGCAGATTTATGGACTATTTACATTTTATCATACTAAATTATTTTTCAGGCATATTGCACTTTATGTACTGTATATATCAGTTTTCATTGTATGTATTTTTGCACTTCAGGGAATTTTAGTAGTGCTGCACTCATTTTTGCTTTTAAATCAGTCTCTTCCAAATCTGTCCTCATTAACATACAATGCAAAAAGTCCAGACTTTACACATTTAACCCTTTTTTAGGACAGACAGTGTTCAAATCTAGATACAATGGATTATCAAGATCTTCCCCGCACAGAATTAAGTAGAATTTTTTCTTGCTGGAGAGTCCGGAAGAGAACAACAGACTGAGCATCTGACAAACTGAGCAATAACATTCAATGTCAAGCTGCAGCTACCAAAGCCGGCAGAATATTAGCATGCATAAAAAATGAGATATACTCCAAAGATAAAACTATAATCCTGCCACTTTTGTAAAACTCTGGACCGGCCACATCTGGAGTATTCTGTCCAGTTCTGGTCACCAGTCATCAGAAGGGATGTGCTGGAGCTGGAGAGAGTCCAGAGAAAGGCAACAATACTAATAAGGGGATTGGAGTACCTCAGTTATGAGGAGCGACTACAAGCACTACATTTATTTTTGCTGGAGAAGAGAGGCTTGAGAAGGGGATTTACAAATACCTTAATGGTGATCCCAGCATAGGAAAAAGCTATTCAGTCTCAGGGAGTATAAGAGAACACGTGGCCACATGATGAGATTGGAGGAGAAGCGGCCTAACCTTAAGCTGCGCAGGGGTTTTTTCACTGTCACGGTGGTAAAAATATGCAACTCTCTTCCACAATTGGTGGTGTCAGCGAGGAGTATTGATATTTTTAAAAGACTCTTGGACGTGCATCCTAAAGAACACAACATACAGGGATATGGGAAATGATTATCGCCACTGACACACACACACCTACACAGGTTGAACTGGATGGACTATTGTCAACCTTAACTACTATGTGACTATGTAACTATGTAAACAAGGTGGGCTGAATTTTTTTAAGTTATGTGAATTAGGACATTTTGAAAACATTTGGAGACTTAGATAATATTACTTTGGTACACAATACAGGCAGTCCCCGGGTTACAAACAAGATAGGGACTGTAGGTTTGTTCTTAAGTCGAATTTGTAAGTTGGAACAGGTACATTTTTAAGTGTAGCCCCAGTCAAAATAATAATTTTTTGTTTTTTTGGATAGCATAGGGAAGGGTTAACACCCCTGTACCATTTGTTTTGCTGTCTGTACCCTTGTTCAGAAGATTTCACCTCCCTTTCTGTCCCTATGACAATCAGATTTTGAAAATTTTGGGTTGTTGTGGAAACAAGGATTGGTTATAAAGCTTCAGTGGAAACATATTTTTCCCATAAGAACTCTTACAGTTGTGAATTTCCCTTCCTAGGGGTAGATTTCTCCTCATTTCCTGTTGTCTCCCTTCGTTTGTAAATAGGAGTAGTTTAAGGCTCCGTTCACATCTAGGCGTTTTGGGGCGTTTTTGGGGCGTTTTTCTGCTCTAGGATCAGCTCTCAAAACGCCCAACAAGACAAATCCTATTCATTTCAATGGCCCCTGTTCACATCTGAGCGTTTTGACGCTGTATACAAAACGCCCAACGCTCAAAAAAGTACATGAGCTTCTTTTTGGGCAGATTACAGGCGTTTTCCATTGATCTCTATTCAATCTAAAAACGCCTGCACAAAAATCGCGGTAAAAATCGCGGTAAAAACGCCGCAAAAATCGCGGTAAAATCGCGGTAAAAAACGCGCGAAAAACGCTACGCTCAGGTGTGAATGTAGCCTTTAAGTCAGATGTTTGTAACCTGGGGACCACCTGTATAGAGTATCATTTAACATTTCTGGAGGAGACTTTAGTACTTATTAATTTACTACCACAAGTGTACATTTTATGAAAAGGGTCACTACAAGAGAATTGGTTTGTTTTATTTTAAAGTAATTTATGCAATACTAAACTTTGCATCTTTGGGGGACAGTCACTCTTGCACAATAAATTACAATTTTCAAGTAAAAAGGAAAATTAGAAATATACAGTAAGTAATACAGGTAAAATCCAAATGAACTCTTTTCATATCACATTCATTAAAGAAAATCTAGGGTCCCAGTATACACTTTAATTTTATAATATCAAAATTGTAATAGCAATACAAAGAACAATTATATATGAAAATCATATATAGGCTTATTTAAAAAATGTCCTTTAATGTTGTAATTGTCTGCTGGCCATTTTTTCCACAACTTGGGTTCTCTGCATGCTTTGCAGCTTCTCCTCTGTTATTTATTTTACATTTTTAAGGACTACATATCTCATGGTACCTTGCTGCCTGTAAGGAGTGATTCCTGTACAGACTCCGCCTCCTGAAACATGTAATAGCATTTGTGGAAGTAAATGTGTGGGGATCTTCACAATGTAAGTTAACAGACTTCAAGATCATTCAGACTGATAGGAGTATGCTAAAAAAATAATTTAAATACAGAATGAAAATGAAAGAAATAATTTTAAATTTGAATCATAGATATCCTTAAACGTGTAAAATCTTTCTTAGGACAGGGAGAAAAAAAATCTTCACAGAGCTTGCTTACAGAGTGAGGGAGAAGTCTGTTCAGTGTGTAACATGTTAGCAGCAAATCAGAGAACAATGTTGATTTCTGTTACACTGACATGTAGTTAAAACTATATTCCATAGAAATGATCTGGAACCATCTCTTACACTGGTCATAGGTTATGCGCTATTTTTTTTGTTGAAACTAAAATCTTTCGGGATAGCTTTGGCCGTGTTCAGGAACACCTAATGTGCAGGTTTACAGATTTTCCTGCTTGGCTAAACACGAGTCAATATGACAGATAAACATGCCGTGTAATAAAGACTCAAAAGAAAACCATATTAAAACAAAATGTTAACAAATATCCGGCCTTTTTTATTGTCTGGGCAAAACAAAATTCAGTATTAAATATGAAAAAAGATTCTCTGCTAGGACTGATTTTCATTGAAAGATGAAAACTCAGACAGGTTTTTCATGATGCATACATAAGAGGCGCTAAAATGTCCTGTTCACTATTGTGAATGACTGTCTCATTAATCAAATTGAATTGCTTTGATAAGGCTTTCATTCAACAAACAGCCTCCAACCCAAAGAGGAGGTCCTGGGAGAAAACCAGTAGATAGCAGTAAGGGAAGCCCACCAATGGTGATAGAGTAGTCTTTTTATTAATGAAAAATCAACAACATAATAAAGCCAACATGTTTCGGGTTCACACACTCCCTCTTCATCAGGTCTACAGTATAAGGAAGAAATAAAATTATATATAATCGAATTTTCAAATTCATGAAAGCTGAAAGAAAATACATGTATTAATATTAATAACAATCAGAATATACAGTAAAATATAATGCTAAAATATACTGTAAATAAACAAGAATATATAGAACTGATTAAATATATATTTGCATCAAAAATGTTTGCACCAAATATACAGCAGGTTTATGCTAAAACTGATCAAAAATTTAGATTTTTGATGCAAATGTATATTTGATCAGTTTTAGAATCGATTTTTGGTTCCCAGTAATATTATGTATTGTATTACTTATTTATATTATAGCAGTTTGAGTATTAGACTTGTGCAATTTGTTTTGGTTCGAATACAATTTTGCCGATTTGGATGTATCCGAATCCCTGAATGAAATAGTAACAAATAGTAACACATTTCGTTGAAATCCATTAATATTTGTTCCCTTTATTTGTTTCCCAACAAATTCCGGAAGAATGGTCAAACATTCCCATAGACACATTCCATAAACCTCGTGGACAGCCTTCCACAAAGAGTTGGAGCTGTTATAGCTACAAAGGGTGGGCCAACTCAATATTGAACCCTACGCACTAAGACCAGAATGCCATTTAAGTTCATGTGCGTGTAAAGCCAGGTGTTTAAATAAAATATGCAATGAGAATATTTTGGAACACTCTTTTGTGCACCTTTATTAGATTAGGTAAATCATATTTCTATATTATTGTGGTCTGATTAAACCAACTATATTTTAGGATCCATTGATTCAGAAATCCTGGTATTTCTAAGGGGTTTACTCTTTTTTTTTCTTGTAACTGTATCAGATTCAGCTAGACTGATATATCTCCCTTGTGTCACAACTTGCCTTTGCATCCCTACTTCCCACATATAAAAATATTGTTGTATGTGCCCTATAAGATTAAGTATATGATGTTTCTATAATACTGTATTGTGATTTTTTTGAACAGGCCATATTTTAGGATCCATTCATACAGAAATCTTGGTATTTCTAAAGCATTGCTACTTTTTTGTTGCAACTGTATCAGTTTTGAGTGTGCTCTGGTGAAATAAACCTACAGCTCTCTGATATACCTCCTATGTGTCCCCCGATCCAAAATCATATTTATTGTGGCAAGTGGTAGACTAGAGAATGCTAATGGAGGGTGAGGCATAAAATACCTCCTGGTTAACCAACCCCTAAGGTTTTACAAAAATAAATATATTGGCTCAAGTGGACTTATCTTTTCAGAATCAAAAAAGGATTCCCCATTTCTGCAGTCCCAATAATAGTTGTCAGAGGCACAATGACCATGCCCAAATTCAAAATATGGGCCATTTACACTTATGAATATTTGGATCATGAAAAGGCAGCAGGATTATAATATACTGTACATGAAGAGAAAGGAATGCTTAGAATATATATATAGATATATTGTTTAAGATCCTCTTTAGAATTTTTTTAAATACATTTAATGGTCAAAGATCTTTACATTTATCTCATAGTAAAAACTGAATGCCATTTTCAGGTTCATTTCAGTTCATAACGTAGCCATATACCACCAAGGGAAAAGATTTTACGCTCTAAATACAGCTACACAATTCCAGTAATAATATGGAAAAGTATGTTTTTTTTTCTTTTCCATAAAGCATTTTCATGCTTGGACACAGAGGAGTGGGTACAATCCTATCCTATGAATTAAAAGTTCAGGCTGTGTGTAATAGTATGGTAGCAATTTCTATATATACAGAGATGTGCAGTATTAACTCATGTTTGCTATACCTGTAGCATTGCTGTAGAAATAGAGCTTGAGCTGTGCTACAGTCATGACAAACCTGAAAGGCAAACAGCAGAAAGCATACCATTGCAATATACATCAGCAATCTAACAGCAAGAGCCAGTGGTGTCACTATAGTAGTGCGGATTGCACCCAGGTGACACCTGCCAGAGGGGCGACACCTGGGGTGGACTGGGCCAGGGGAAATTGCCCCACAGGCAGCTCTGATGCAACCTGGAAGGCTGCACTGCTTCCGTCGCAAACATGCAGGGCCGGCAAGAGTGGTGGAGAAACAATCAGTCGTTAAACAAAACTGTGACACACTGCATCCGATCACAGCCTGAAATGGGGAGGAGAGACGGCCGGAACAGACAGAGAAGGGATCTATCACCGCTTGAAGCTGAGACACAGGCTGCTGTCAAACAAAGTCCCGCCTCCTGGATGGGCTCCTATGATGGACAGCTCACTGGTCCAATTCTGGGAAATTGGACCAGGCTGAGGTTTGTCATAGGAGCCGATCCAGGAGGCGGGACTTTATATGACAGCGGCTTGTGTCTCAGCTCCAAGCGGTGATAGATCCCTTCTCTGTCTGTTCTGGCCGTCTCTCCTCCCCATTTCAGGCTGTGATCGGATGCAGTGTGTCAACTTCTCCACAGTTTGTTTAATGAATGATTGCGTCTAATGAGTGCCTTATAGTCTTTGTTTTTAATATAAATTCTTTGCTTTAGGCTCTTTTTGAACTGGGTTCTTTGTTTTTTACAGCTTGAGGGCCCATTCATTCTTTGATTCGCACATGAGCGCACTATGCATTCCTGTGCAATTCACATGTGATCTGAGTGCAGTGCGATTTCAGCCCAGCTTGCTTCAGATCACAAGGGCAGTACCTTTGGAATCCAGTGCAGGAAACATGCAGGGAATGCGGGTTTCCCTTAACCGCGTACCAATGTGAACAGGCCCCGAGAGAGAGACCGACAAAGAGATTATAACGTATAATGGGTTGAACAGAATAAAAGAATGATCTCCCTATAAAAAATAAGTTCAGGAGTGTAATTTATTCAGAAATTTAAAAATCATCACAGTGGTGCTTGAAAACCATGCCTTCTGGCCCATGAGAGACACATCCACACACAAATCACTTGTACTGTGCTCCCAGGAAGTGCAGGATGCAGTTATAGTCAGTGCAGTGAGTAGATCTCTGAGTATCTCTTTGTTTAGTAAATCAGGATGGGAATCTAAACCTAAGATGTGTAAGGAAGATTCCTCAGACAGAGGACTCACAAAGATCACACAGAGCAACTAGGCCGTCTTAGTATCAGTTGCTGACATTCAAACATCATGACAGGAACAGGCTGCCTGTAACATCTCTTAGATTTAGATTCCCAGGCAGTTTTCAAGCATCACTGTGATGATTTTTGACGTTTTTGGATAAATTACACTACTGAACATATTCTTTTATAGGGAGATCATTCTACTATTCTGTACAACCCATTATATGTCAATCTCCAGTCCTGAAGAAGCGGGAAAAACCTGCGAAATGTGTTGACCCATTTCAAGCACATACTGTATATGTAATTTGCTTTTTTTTTATTTTCTTAAGTATTAATATGTGTGGACCATTTATATATTTTTTAGTAAATTTGTAATAAAATCTTGTTTTATATATTGATCTCTTTATAATTTGTGGATGCATGAGTCGCTGATGCATAAAAAGTAGATTTTAATGAGTAGAAAACATGTAAGCAAAGACATGCATTGACCAACAGATGGAGTACAAAATATGGCATGGCAAAATTTCAACAGCGTTATTGATATAAAAGATCATATATCATGGAGTGAGCAGGATACACACAAAATTGTCTTAAATGTACAACATAGTAGAAAACTCGACGTGTTTCGTGGGTCTGTAGCCCATTCATCAGGAGTATATATCCTTTTTCTCCCCCTCCTTTTCTCACGGTTACAACACCCCAATCCTGGGATTTCCCACCATTCATTTAATTTTCTGGGTTCTCATACTTGCACCATCTGTACATACTTTGATACACACTATCCTCTGATTATGTCATTACCCTTGCTACTAGCACATACAATTTTATACTCTGACATATCAGTTATATAGTTCTAAGTTACAATGGCTGAACCCAGTAAAATATATTTCCTTCCCCAACCTTTTCATCTTCCATACATTGTTGTTGCCCCTCTTTTATTATTCAATCACATTAAGACAAGCATAATTTGTCCCCTTTTTCTAGGTTTGGACTGGCTATTATTAATTGATACATTGTATCTCCCACACTCTGATACTCTTTTACCTTTCTATCTTCCACACTTCGCTGTTATCCCTCTTGGATCACTCTGACCACATTCAGACAAGCACACTCTCCTATTTTAGTTCCCTTTCTTTTGGGTTTGCCTTGGTCTTTACACTAGCCTTGTGCTATACATTCATATCCTTTCTGGCTACTACTAAGTGATACATTGTAATTCTTATACTCTGACATAAAATACCTACATCTTTCTATTCAGTGCTGCGTTATGAAACATGCTCAGACATTATTTACCACAAGTGTCCTCACCTGGCTCCCCGTCTCATTGTCGTGGACTCATGTTCCTTCAGCTCCTGGGTCAGACAATCAGCGCCCCCTCCATATGGCAACGTTGCTTTCACCAGTGAAATATGGCTCCATGTAAGTATGGTTTCCCCACTTGGGTCATACAATTGTTGAAAATCCATACTTGCTGATTTATCCCCAACATCTATTGGTTTTGACATTACATACAAGTCTTTTATTCCTTTGACAGGTTTACCTGTATATACTCCTGATGAGTGGGCTACAGACCCACGAAACGCGTCGAGTTTTCTACTATGTTGTACATTATATTTAAGACAATTTTGTGTGTATCCTGCTCACTCCATGATATATGATCTTTTAAATCATCAATATTGCTGTTGAAATTTTGCCATGCCATATTTTGTACTCCATCTGTTGGTCAATGCATGTCTTTGCTTACATGTTTTTACTCATTAAAATCTACTTTTATGCATCAGTGACTCATGCATCCACTTCAATCAAAGTCCCATCTGGGCCATTTTTCTCTTTCTTGCTTGATTTAGGGATGGAAGTGGATGTAATAGACCACATCAGACCATTTCCCAGTTTCTTTATAATTTGTGGTAACCAGAAGTATAACTTTAAGTCCCAAATCTGAGGTGTTCAATAGTTGCTATATACTTACGGGATAATACTCTGGTTATACCACGAGTGATTTTTGGTGATACACCATACCCCACCCTTCCCAATTACTCATATTAGGCAAGTGAGTGACTAGAACCCCTTGTCAGTCTCTTACTGCTGTCTGCATCCTCATTAGAGAGTATCAGTCTCTCTAATTGACCTGGCCACCAATGATACTGGCAGGGGTGATGCTAGAATTGTGATAGACACAAGGGGCAGTTTGTGACCAAATCATGCCATACAGTGGCTATAAGGGTAATCAACTAAAGGAAAGCGCATTTAATGTGATATTAAGGACTTTTTTTTGGAAAATGAGATCATGATAGCGGGACCTATATGTGCTTTTTTTTTTTCTCCTCTGTACTTTCTCCTCTTACTGTCTTCTGCTGGCACCCAAGTGCATTCTTCAGGTATGTGGGTGTCCTCTGTATCAGCTGAAACCTATGGGGTCTCACTGGAGTCTGTACATCGAGCTCCCATTTTAACCTACAATCTTACGTGGCGTTGCTCCCAGTGCCACACACGCAAAACCAAGGAAAAAGCTTGGGAGACACTGTCAATCGCCGCTATGGAGTAACAGAGGTATTGCTTTGGTTCTGTTCTCTCTGGAGTGACTGCACATAAGCTTGTAGTTCAAAGCAGGAGTGGACCAGCGAGACTCCAAAGGTCCCAGCAGACACAGGGAGCACCCAGGTACCTGAAGTCAGGCAGGGCAGCTGGGGGACAGTATGAGGATTAAGCACAGAGGGGAAACATTGAAAAGAAAACAGCAACAGCATGTAAGTTCTATCAGCATACAGTTGAAATCCAAAAGTTTTCACTAGAAAAGATGAGGGTAGGCCCTCCAAGGGGGAACATCTGGTACTATAAAAATAAAAAATAAAAAAATTTGAAGATGAAAATTGCCTGTTCTGCATCTCAATGACAAGTGAAGAAAAATCTGTTAAGCAGAACACAGACACCAACAAAATAACCTCACAGGTTTTAACCTTCCCTACTCTAAATAAAGCAAAACAAAAGTTCTGTCTTTACAGTATATCACAAAAGTGAGTACACCCCTCACATTTTTGCAAATATTTTATTATATCTTTTCATGTGACAACACTGAAGAAATTACACTTTGCTACAATGTAAAGTAGTGAGTGTACAGCTTGTATAACAGTGTAAATTTGCTGTCCCCTCAAAAAAACTCAACACAGCCATTATTGTCTAAACCGCTGGAGTACACCCCTAAGTGAAATTGCCCAAATTGGGCCCAAAGTGTTAATATTTTGTGTGGCCACCAATATTTTCCAGCACTGCCTTAATCCTCTTGGGCATGGAGTTCACCAGAGCTTCACAGGTTGCCACTGGTGTCCTCTTCCACTCCTACATGATGACATTACAGAGATGGTGGATATTAGAGACTTTGCCCTCCTCCACCTTCCTTTTGAGGATGCCCCACAGATGCTCAATAAGGTTTAGGTCTGGAGACATGCTTTGCCAATCCATCACCCTTAACCTCAGCTTCTTTAGCAAGGCAGTGGTCGTCTTGAAGGTGTGTACGGGGTCGTTATGTTGGAAAACTGCCCTGCAGCCCTACACCACCATGACACTCCTACCACCATGCTTGACTGTAAGCAAGACACACTTGTCTTTGTACTCCTCACCTGGTTGCCGTCACACATGCTTGACACCATCTGAACCAAATAAGTTTATCGTTGTATCATCAGACCACAGGACATGGCTCCAGTAATCCATGTCCTTAGTCTGCTTGTCTTCAGCAAACTGTTTGCAGGCTTTCTTGTGCATCATCTTTAGAAGAGGCTTCCTTCTGGGACAAAAGCCATGCAGACCAATTTGATGCAGTGTGCGGCGTATGGTCTGAGCACTGACAGGCTGACTCCCCCACCCCTTCAACCTCTGCAGCAATACTGGCAGTATTTTTACGTTATTTCCCAAAGACAACCTCTGAGTATAACGCTGAGCACGTGCACTCAACTTCTTTGGTCGACCATGGCGAGGCCTTTTCTGAGTGGAACCTGTCCTGTTAAACCGCTGGATGGTCTTGGCTCACCATGCTGCAGCTCAGTTTCAGGGTCTTGGTAATCTTCCTGTAGCCTAGTCAATCTTTATGTAGAGCAACTATTCTTTTTTTCAGATGCTCAGAGAGTTCTTTGCCATGAGGTGCCATGTTAAACTTCCAGTGATCAGTATGAGAGAGTGAGAGCGATAACAGCAAATTTAACACGCCTGTTCCCCATTCACACCTGAGACCTTGTAACCAACGAGTCACATGACACCGGGACGGGAAAATGGCTAATTGGGCCCAATTAGGACATTTTCACTTAGGGATGTACTCACTTTTGTTGCCAGCTGTTTAGACATAAATGGTGTTGAGTTATTTTGAGGGCACAGCAAATTTACACTGCTGTACAAGCTGTACATTCACTACTTTACATTGTAAAAAAAGAGAGACGAGGTCAACCTATGACGAAACGCATCGGGCGGTACCAGACGTGACGCTACCATGCCCCCTTAGCCAGCTTTTTGTATTCATGAGCGCGGGGACGCTGCCGTTCTCAAAATTATCAGCAATTTTACTACTGGACATGACTGATTGTTCGTTTTACATGTGAGTGCACCTTATTTTCAATAAACCTGATTGTAGCTTTTATACAGTATCACGCTATGTGCATTTATTATCCCTCTTTACCGATATGGCTTCTTTGCATCCTCCCATGAGTGTACCCTACCTGACATCCCGAGGATTGACATCTGGTGTTCCCTGTTAACCTATTGTCAAGCGTTTTTGGCTTCTCCATTAAGTTGGGTGGCCATGGTGATTCGGTAAGCTGCCATTTGGTGTGTTTTTCTCCCACGGTGATCCTTTCTTACCTACTGTGTGAGGATTATGGATTTTTTCTACATACTGGGACTTGTGGTTCCTCTTCATTTCTACACACTTTGGTTGTGAATTCCTTTTCATCCAAGGACTTTATATGGACACTTCATGCTTTTGATTCACTATTATGCACATGGTTTTATGTATATTGATTATTATATTTTATTATGCACATTGATTTATCACATTTTATTGTTAGCGCTAAACGTTTATGTATACTTTAGATTGTAGCAAACTGTAATTTCACATGAAAATATATAAGAAAATATTTACAAAAATCTGAGGGGTGTACTCACTTTAGTAAGATACTGTACATACACTCTAACTACTGTCCCACAAGTGACAGTATCACATAAAAGGATCTAGGCGACCCCTAAGAACTCATCTCATTGTGCTTCTGCTTAACAACTGAACTTTTCTTTCTTCATTAAATCACCCCTACATAGGTATTACTTTTGCTACCACTTGACCCTCTTTATTAGATTGTAAGCTCTCAAGAGCAGAGCCCTCCCAACCCTCTTGTCTTGAATTGCATTGCAAATTTACCACCTTCCTTTGCAGTGCATAAAACTGTTGATGCTCTAAAATTTCTGAAAATAATAATAATAAACATATACACATTGTAAAGTTCATTGATATTAGCTACTGTCATAGTAATTTGGGCTCACAAACAAAGCTGTTTTTCATAAACATAAAAAGTCGTTATTTTCTGCAAGACAAACAACAACAATGCTTTCAGCAGCAAACGTAAATAGCTTAACTACAAAAAAAAAAAAAAAATAGTAAAGTCCACTTATCTTCAGCACAAATGAAAAATACCAAGGTATACTATCAACCATGTAAGGGAATTACCCACCCGTAGGAAAGTCCAGACTGAACTGATTAGATAGATTCCAGCAGACTTGGGCTCCTTTCACACACTATGTCCGTCAAACGGACTCCGCTTTTCTCAGCGGGGGATCGAGCCGCCGATCCCCCGCTGAGCAGAAGGATGACAGCTGTGTCTCCGCGCTGTGTGCGGAGACACAGCTGTCAGTTCCCCATGCATCTCTATGGGGGAAATCGGATGGGAACGGACCGTCGGTCTGTTCTCATCCGATCCGATCCGCTGGACGGATGGAAAATAGAGTTTCCATCCGTCCAGATTTGACGGATCGGATCGGGTCGGATGTCAGCTGACATGTCTCCGTTGCCATCCGATGCCCCATAGGAATGCATGGGGGGACCGTTCAGATCCGCCAAAAAAACAAACAGGCGGATCTGAACGGTCCGCCTGTGTGAAAGGGGCCTTGCAGAACTCAGGCAGATGTCTCCTCTCCAAACTCCTACTACTCCACACCTGTACTAGGAGCTTCTTGTCTTTTAAGTTCTGCTTGCTGGAAGTTTACTTTAACCCTTCTGGGGCCGGAGTCCCTTCTTTCACACCCAAATATCTTTCTGAATCTCCAAAACTATGGGTGCCAAATAGGCAATTATTGATGCAGAGAGGACTGTAGGACGGCCAGAGAAGTTTCTTAATTTTTTTGGTGCTGCTGGGACCGGATAACGTGTGCCCTGTTGGGTTTTCATCAATTGTGGGGGTGGTGAGTGGGATAAGAGAAGTTGGAGTCTTGGATGAGATTCCAAAACCAGTGCTGCTGGGGGCAGATCTGGAGACACTCTGGTCTCACACCATGTGCCTTCTGATAACACCCAGGATTCACCAACTTTGGACATACTAAGGCATTGCGTGGGTGTGAGATCTAGGCAAATTAGGGATGGACAAAGGAAGGAAAGTGGGGTGGAAATGCCCAGATCCCTCAGGGAAGCAGGGTACAGTAAACAGAATGCATGTACAATTACCCAGCACATGTATATCTGATGCATAGAAATGTAATTGTTAAATCTGGTTACAATATATTTCTGGGGGGGGGGGGGAATAGTGAGATCTGATGAGCTGCAGGTGTATGGAGGAAATGTGGACATCATATAAAACACAGTTTCTCCAAAATTCTCAAGTGACATAAAATGTTCGGAAATCTTGTGTGCGTATGTGGTAGGCAATCAGAGAAGGGGACACATTTGTTACAGTACGTGTTAAAAAAAATACCATGCAAAACACAGAACGTTGTCCCAGAGCACGCAAATCTCCGGACAAGGAAGGATCAGAGAGTGTAATCATCAGTGAGCCTCAACAATACCAAGGTTCTGCTCCATGTCACAGACTATGACACAGGTAAGGTTCAGTGACGCAGGGGGAGACCTAATAACTCCTTTTCCAGGAATCCCCCAGGACAGTCATATAAGACAGTGGTCCTCAACCCTGGCCTACAGGGCCCACTAACAGGCCAGATTTGCAAGATAACTGAAATACATCCCAGGTGATATAATTTGCTGCTCAGTGATTGCAGTACTCTAGTCTGCATCTCCCCAAGGTAATACCTAAAATCTGGCCTGTTAGTGGGCCCTGTAGGCCAGGGTTGAGGACCACTGATATAAGAGATAGGCTCCACCTCCTACAGGAAGCACAGATATAATTTGAAAAGGCCAACCAGGGACTGCCCCTCAGTTATAAAAAGGTTTACTGGACAGCAAATACTAAAGTCCGATCACATATGAGCCATAATATACAAAGATAAGGGCGGGAATCCATCATCCTGTAGGATTCCTGGAAAGGCAGTTATCAGTTAATAACTCCTCCAGAACTGTCACTTGAGACTCCAGTGATGCACACCTAGGGTGGGACTACTGCTTGAAGGACCTTGCGACCAAAGGCAAATCTTGGGTGGAAACCAAATCGATCATTTGCAGATCTGCTCAATGGAAGCCCCAGCCCTCTCAACCCAGGAGGTAGCAGCCGAGCGAGTGGAATGAGCTTTTGGATCTAGAGGACAATGGAGGTTTTAAGAAGCGTAGGCCACTCCAATCTTTATTCTGATGCATCTGGCTATGGAGCTTTTTTATGCAGGTATGTGCACCCCCATACAAGACAAAAAGGGCCAAAGATTTTCTGAAGGGCTTGGTGACATCTAAGTAATTTATGACACATTTCTCCAAATTATTACATGACAAAAGAGGGTCTAAGGAAAGAGTGCAGGGTCCTGGAACTAGTCGACCCTCTTTTCAAAACTTGCTCCTCTCCCCCTCCCCCTCCACACAAAACACCTGCAGCAGAACTACCTAGTCTGCCCAACACAGATGGGGAGGAGAGGAGTATTCAGGGACAACTGCCCCAAATAACATGCAGAAATAAAACAACAAACTGGGGGTGAGTTCTTGCTCCTCTCTGCAGGTGTTTGCAGGATGCAGGAAACATAAGAACATAAAAAATCACTGGGTGGTCTTTTTAAACTATCTCAGGGCTTGTGTTTCCTGTAGGAGGTGGAGCCTATCTCACATGTGACCATCCTGGAGGATGAAAAAAAGGTACTGCTGGGGACAGCTCCATATTGTAGGTGAGTATTGCAGGCTGAACTGCAGTCATTCTATGTTTTTTTTAACACAGGCTGGAGGATATTGTCTAAGAAATAACAGATTAGTCCAGACTCAGGCTTTAAATTGAAACTTAAATGTCAGCAAAAAAAAAAAAAAAAAGTAAAATTGTCCCCAGGAATAGAGTTGGACTTAACACCCCCCTGTTCGGTTTGCATCAAAACTCCCAAACATGTAAAAAGTTCGGACCTGACCAGCGAACTCTAATAAAGTCTATGAGACTCGGACTTAAAAAAGTAAAAAATCCCCATTTTAAAGGCTTATATGCAAGTTATTGGCCATAAAAAGGGTATGGGGGCCCGGGTACTGCCCTGGGGGGCATGCGTCAATACAAGCTTTTTTTTTTTTTTTTTAAAAAGATTGTTTAAAGGAGCAGTGATTTTAATGATGCTTAAAGCGAAACAATAAAAATGAAAAATTCCTTTAAATATAGTGCCTAGTGGACCCCCCCCCCCCCCCCCCCCTTAGTCTACCTGTAAAGTGGCACATTTGTACCTTGTATAAAACCAGCTACAGCAAAACTGACATTTATAAAGAAAAAAAAAAGAAAGACATTTAGATTGCCGGCAATACAAAAATGTTAAAAATATCGGCGTGAGGGTCCCCCCCCCCCCCCCAATTCATAACAGGCCCCTTGAGCCTGGAATGGATTTTAAAGGAAATGCCATGCCAAAATGTGAAAAAAAAAAGGGCGTACCAGACCCTTACCGAGCATGCAGCCTGGCAGGTTGGACCATACCAGGCCACACGCCCTCAACATGGGGGGTGCTTTGGGGTGGAGGGGGGCTCTGTCCGCCCCCCTACCCTAAAGCACCTTGACCCCATGTTGATGGTGACAAGGCCATCTTCCCGACAACCCTGTGCTATGGTTCTGGGGGTCTGCGGGCAGAGGGCTTAGTGGAATCTGGAAGCCCCCTTTAACAAGGCTTATGTGAGTATGAGGAAGCCCGTTGACAGCTGATGACTCATCCGTTGTTAAGGAAGTTGCAGCTGACTTCCCTGGCTGCTCCTTAATCAGCTATTCACTGTGCCCTGATTGGGCAAAGCTTTGCCCAATCAGTGCTTAGAATGCACTGTGCGGCACGCAGTGCATTGTGGGGCACTCAGCGGCGTACCCGCAAACCCAGCGCCCCACAAATTAGGGTGTTAGTTGAACGGTTGAACAGCTGATGTTCGGGCTGAACTTTTGCCCGGCCCAATTTTTTCGCTCAACTCTACCCAGGAACCTTTAGCCATAAAGTGCTAGTATGCACATCATATAACACATTATGGTAGACTTACCTGGCTAGTAATCCCCGCCAGTGCTACAATGTCAGTGTCTTAGTCTGTCATAGGTGCTTCCATCTTCTCTTGGTCTACCTTCTGGGTTTGGACTTTTTTGGAACCTTGATTGGCTGGGCCATAATGATGTCACTGCCATACTTGCGCATAGGAGTCACATTATCACTGCATAGAGAAGTACCATAAGCATCCCCTGAATTGTGCACGCAAACGCTGATAAGCAGGGAAAAGGGTTTAGGACAGAAGAACTCCTATTTTTAGCATTTTTTTTTTTTTTTTCACTTTTTAGTTTTAATTACACTTTAAGAGAAATACATTGTTATTGCACTGAAGCTGCAAGAGCTCCCTCTTGTGGCTAGCCTACGATTCCCTATATTACAAACAAAAAAACATAGAAAAGTGTGAATTCAAAAATGTGAATTTAACCCCTTAATGCCAAAGGTAAAAGAAACCTTATTGCCTGAAGTTTTGCAACTTTGGCATGTGAGTAAAATTGTACCTCTTAAAGGAGAGTTCCACTCAAAAGTGGAACTTCCACTTTAAGTGCCCCTGACCACCTGACATGTCACATTTGGAATGTCATTTTTGGGGGGGGGGGGGGGGGAGCGGGTACTTAAGATTTGACAGGTACCCGCTCCCACTTGTACTACTCTGGGGGGTGATCAGGGATTTGTTTTTTACACTGTTATTGCTTGTAACAGTGATGATCACTGTTATAATCAATAGTTTTGACTGTCATGAAAGACTCATTCATATACTGTACATATTTATGGATCTGAACACAGTGCGTGTTTACGGTTCTTTACACAGCGGTGTGCATGGGCCCATAGAAAAGAATATGCCTGCATTCACATCTGTAAAAATAAGGGGCTGTTCACACCTGTGCACTGGAAAACTTGATGATTTCTTTTTAATGCATACTGCATTTTATTGTGATTTTGATGTGTCGTGTTATATATTAACACAATGCATAGTACATCTTACAGTATCTCACAAAAGTGAGTACACCCCTCATATTTTTGTAAATATTTTCTTATACTGTATCTTGTAGGCTGCATTCACATGTCAGCGTTTGGATCGCGGGCAGAACCGCCGCGGTTCCGCCCGCGATCCGGAGATTATTGCAAATCGCGGGACGCCTAGCGTTGCCCATTGATTTGCAATAGCCCCCCAAACGCCGAGCGATGTTGCCGCGATTTCCGCCTGCTGAATCGCGGCAACATGGCGCAAACAAAATCGCGGGACGCAATACGCTCCAAAGAAGTACAAGAGCGGCAGGCGGAAATCGCGGCAACATCGCTCGGCGTTTGGGGGGCTATTGCAAATCAACGGGCAACGCTAGGCGTCCCGCGATTTGCAATAATCTCCGGATCGCGGGCGGAACCGCGGCGGTTCTGCCCGCGATCCAAACGCTGACATGTGAATGCAGCCATAATGTGACAACACTGAAGAAATGACACTTTGCTACAATGTAATTTAGTGAGTGTACAGCTTGTATAACAGTGTACATTTGCTGTCCCCTCAAAATAACAACACACAGCCATGAATGTCTAAACCCCTGGCAACAAAAGTAAGTACACCCCTAAGAGAAAAATTGCCAAATTGGGCCCAAAGTGTCAATATTTTATGTGGCCACCATTATTTTCCAACACTGCCTTAACCCTCTTGGGCATTAAGTTCACCAGAGCTTCACAGGTTGCTACTGGTGTCCTCTTCCACTCCTCCATGACGACATCACAGAGCTAGTAGATGTTGCCCAATTAGCCATTTTCCCTCTCCGGTGTCATAGGACTTGTTAGTGTTACAAGGTCTTAGGTGTGAATGGTGAGCAGGTGTGTTAAATTTGGTGTTATCGCTCTCGCTCTCTCATACTGGTCACTGGAAGATCAACATGACACCTCAAGGCAAAGAACTCTCTGAGGATCTGAAAAAAAGAATTGTTGCTTTACATGAAGATGGCCTAGGCTATAAGAAGATTGCCAAGACCCTGAAACTGAGCTGCAGCACGGTGGCCAAGATCATACAGTGGTTTAACAGGACATGTTCCACTCAGAACAGGCCTCGCCATGGTCGACCACCAAAGAAGTTGAGTGCACATGCTCAGCGTCATATCCAGAGGTTGTCTTTGGGAAATAGAAGTATGAGCATTGCTGCAGAGGTTGAAGGGGTGAGGGGTAAGCCTGTCAGTGCTCAGACCATTCGCCGCACACTGCATAAAATTGGTCTGCATTGCTGTCATCCCAGAAGGAAGCCTCTTCTAAAGATAATGCACAAGAAAGTCGCAGTTTGCTGAAGACAAGCAGACTAAGGACATGGATTACTGGAACCATGCTCTGTGGTCTGATGAGACCAAGATAAACGTATTTGGTTCAGATGGTGTTAAGCGTGTGTGGCAGCAACCAGATGAGGAGTACAAAGATAAGTGTGTCTTGCTTACAGTCAAGCATGGTGGTAGAAGTGTCATGGTCTGGGGCTGTACGAGTGCTCCTGGCACTGGGGAGCTACAGTTCATTGAGGGAACCATGAATGCCAACATGTACTGTGACATACTGAAGCAGAGCATGATCCCCTCCCTTCAGAGACTGGATCGCAGGGCAGTATTCCAACATGATACCGACCCCAAACACACCTTCAAGACGACCACTGCCTTGTTATAGAAGCTGAGGGTAAAATTGATGGACTGGCCAAGCATGTCTCCAGACCTAAACTCTATTGAGCATCTGTGGGGCATCCTCACATGGAAGGTGGAGGAGCGCAAGGTCTCTAATATCCACCAGCCCATGATGTCATCATGGAGGAGTGGAAGAGGACTCCAGTGGCAACCTGTGAAGCTCTGGTGAACTCCATGCCCAAGAGGGTTAAGGCAGTGCTGGAAAATAATGGTGGCCACACAAAATATTGACACTTTGCCCCAATTTGGGCAATTTCACTTAGGGGTGTACTCACTTTTGTTGCCAGCGGTTTAGACATTAATGGCTGTGTGTTGAGTTATTTTGAGGGGACAGCAAAATTACACTGTTAGGCCCCTTTCACACATTCCGGTCTGTCGGAGGACTCCGTTTATCTCAGCGGGGCATCGATCCGCTGATCCCCGGCTGAGCAGGAGGGTGGCAGCTGTGCCTCCGCGCTGTGTGCGGACACACAGCTGTCAGGTCCTGCTGTTCTTTATGGGGGAATCGGATGGGAATGGACCGCCTGTCCGTTCTCATACGATCCCATCCAATCCGATCCGCTGGACGGATGGACAATAGGGTTTCCATCCGTCTAGATTTGACGGATCGGATATCAGCAGACATATCTTCACTGACATCCAATGCCCCATAGAGATGCATGGGGCATCCGTTCAGATCCGCCAAAAAAACAGACAGGCGGATCTAAACGGTCCGCCTGTGTGAAAGGGGCCTTATACAAGCTGTACACGCACTACTTTACATTGTAGCTTTGTCATTTCCTTGGTGTTGTCACAAGAAAAGATATGATAAAATATTTACAAAAATGTGAGGGGTGTACTCACTTTTGTGAGATACTGTATATGAGTTTTTCTCCCTGAATCACCTGGGAGAAATGGACAAGTTACTCAAAAGACGTACTAATAATGCATGTTGCATTTTGGCGTCTTACCATTTCATATAAGGCCTTGTTCACACTGGTGGGATTTTGGTGTGCTAAAGGGCACCTTTCCAGCATGACCAAAGCATGACAATTAGTCCCCTTTAAAGTGAAATTACCTACTTGAAGACCAAGGGAAGTGTCCCAGAAGATTGCAGGCAGGGAGGGGGAGAGGAGAACTTCTGCTCAAGCGGAAGTGGTAGTAGGTACCTGTCAAAACTAAGTACCCACTCCCAGGGCAGATATCAGAGGGGGACAGCCCCTTCACATGTAGGGGGCCCAGGCATTCCGAGGGGCCCGGCTGCCCAGACCCCAACCAATGAGACCGAGTTGCTGCTGCTGTAGTAACTAGCAATAGCTAAAACAGGGTGGCTGCAGAGTAAGCTGATGCAGCTGAAGGGATGTCTCTTTGCTAGATTGCGCTGTCTCTTTGCTAAATATATGAGGCTGTCTCTTTACTAGATTGAGATGTCTCTTTGCTGAATACATGAGGCCGTCTCTTTGTTGGATTGGGATGTCTCTTTGCTGAATACATGAGGCCGTCTCTTTGTTGGATTGGGATGTCTCTTTGCTGAATACATGAGGTCATCTCTTTGTTGGATTGGGATGTCTCTTTGCTGAATACATGAGGCCGTCTCTTTGTTGGATTGGGATGTCTCTTTGCTGAATATACGAGGCCGTCCCTTTACTGGATTGAGATGTCTCTTTGCTGAATACATGAGGCTGTCTCTTTGTTGGATTGGGATGTCTCTTTGCTGAATACATGAGGCCGTCTCTTTGTTGGATTGGGATGTGCCGTTCCTTCAGAGCTCCGTGCCGTGAACGTCGGCTCCTGCGCGCGCGTGTGCGGGAGTGACGTCACCGCGGCTCCGGCCAATCAGATGGCCGGATGCCGCGATCCCGGAAGACGGGCGACTGGACATGTCGCCCGTCATACAGGTAAGCGGACGGCACGGCGGGGGCTCGTTCTAAGGTAAGTATTTCATAATGAGCTAGTATGCGATGCATACTAGCTCATTATGTGTTTCTCTTCCAGGTTGCAAAAAGAAAAACATTTTTTTGGGGGGGGTTTACAACCTCTTTAACCACTTGCCGACCGCCGCAAGTACATATACTGCGGCGGTCAGCCCCTCACAGGCAAAGTGACGTACCGGTACGTCACTAGCCTGTGAGGCTCTAGGGAGCGAGCGCGCGCCGCCGGAGGCGCGGTCACGGGCCCCCCCACGCGTGTGACCGGCGGACCCGATGTCCGCCGCTCACTCACGATCGTCCGTGACAGCGGGAGAAAGGCGGGCGGCTGATGTAAACAAGCCGCCTGTCATTCTCCCCTGTGTAGAAACAGTGATCATACGGTTCTACTAAGTAGGACCGTTGATCACTGTTCTTACACCTCAAGCCACAGCCAATCACAGTTAGAAACACGCCCCTAGGGACACACACAGCCCCTCCCTCCCAAATAAAGTTAACCCCTTCACTACCAGTGTATTTTTACAGTAACAGTGCATATATATAGCACTGATTACTGTAGAAATGTCACTGGTAACCCCAAAAGTGTCAAAAATGTCAGTCAAGGGTCCGATCTGTCCGCCACAATGTCGCAGTACCGCAAAAAAAAAACGCAGATCGCCGCCATTACGCGTTAAAAAAAAAAAAACAACAAAAATGACAAAAATCTTTCCCTTAGTTAGTAAACGCAATAACTTTTGCGCAAACCAATCAAAATACGCTTTTTGCAATTTTTTGTTTACCAAACATAGGCAGCAGAAAACAAATTGGCTGAAAATGTTAAAAAATTTTGATTTTTACATTTTTTTGGGGGAATTTCATATAAAAAAATTTGAAAAATATTGTTATTTTTGCAAAATTGTCGCTCTTTTTTTGTTGATAGCGCATGATCAAAAAAATCGCACAGGTGATCAAATACCACCAAAAGAAAGCTCTGTTTGTGGGAAAAAAAGGACGTCAAATTCGTTTAGGTACAGCGTCGCACGACCGCGCAATTGTCCGTTAAAGTCACGCAGTGCCGAATCGCAAAATACCCCCTGGTCAGGAAGGGGGTAAAATCTTCCGGGGCTTAAGTGGTTAAGGCGCACCTAAGATGCGGCACAAACACACCTAAAATGCGTGTAAAACGCAGCGGTGTGAACAGGACCGGAGGAGAAGGACGATACACCCATGGCTATAGGACGGCCTGGCTGTGACAGCTCATGTGTAGACAGTCCAGCATGCACACAGTGAAAGTATAATCTCCCCACGTGTTTGCTGGAAGTACAGCACCCCTCCCCCAACAGGTGACCCCCATTCCTCCCCCGGTACCACACCGTAGTCACCCCTCCCGTGCCCGGCTCTCCTCCTGTCACTCTCTCCGGCAGACTGTCTACCAGCGAGCCGTCCCCCCCCCCCTCCTCCCCTTTACTACTCCGCTGACGGGCACCCCCGCCAGCCAATCACAAAGCAGGAATGTCGGCTGACCCCGCCCCGCTCTTTTCCCATGCCTGGGGGGCCGCTCCCCTCCCTCTCTTTGTATCAGACATCCGGGTTCCCCTCCCGGCTCTTCTCGGCTCTCTCTCTGATTTTCGGAGCCATTTTGGAGTGAGTTGAGGATATTGGGGGTGTCCGGTGATCAGCAGGCGGCGCCCCCCCCC
Source organism: Pelophylax lessonae (assembly GCF_965119305.1). Taxonomy (NCBI): domain Eukaryota; kingdom Metazoa; phylum Chordata; class Amphibia; order Anura; family Ranidae; genus Pelophylax; species Pelophylax lessonae. The sequence goes on from NC_138772.1 coordinate 115,005,598, forward strand.
CGGCGGATGTCACATTGAAGTTTGGGCTCCTGTGTGTCTCCTCCCCCCCCCCATCTAATCTTCTTGCTGCAGAAGGTGGAGTTCTGGCGGGGGGAGTCCTCACTACACCGGACTGACTACTGCTGGCTGATCGGCTGCTGGGCTCCACATTATACATCTCACACCCCCCCCCGGACCACAGACTGGGTCACCCCCCCACATACACACACCACCGATGTGAAGGAATTATCTCTGTCTATGGGATTGTAGGACATCGTCTTGTATGGGCGCTGAGATCCGACCACAACATGGGGGCTCTGGGACTGACTTGGACACTTCTTCTGGCAACTTTCTGTGCAGGTAAGAGGCCCGATCCCGGATCACACACTCCGATCTCCCCCCCGAGATCCTCCGCAACTTTCTGTCTCTTTATTTCCATCCCTCCGCTCTTTGTACCATGCACGTGTCTGCGATCTCATCCGATCATCCCCCCGATAATCCACTGCACACGTGCGGATCACAACATGGGGGGATCTCTACAGACACCCCCCCCCACTGGAGAGGAGACCTCCACTGCTGGACCTCTGAAGAAGAAGAGACACCCCCCCCCCCCACTAGTGGATCAGATCTCTGGAGACGTGACCCCCCCCCCATCCCTCCACTAGTGGATCAGATCTCTGGAGATGTGACCCCCCCATCCCTCCACTAGTGGATCATATCTCTGGAGATTTGTCCCCCCACTAGTGGATCAGATCTCTGGAGAAGTAACCCCCCTCCCCACACTAGTTGATCTGATCTCATGAGAAAAGTGCCCCACTGGTGGACCTCTGAAGAAAAGACCCCCCATTGGAGGATCAGATCTCCCGAGAACAGAACCCCACTGGTGGAGCTCTAAAGAAGAGATCCTCGTTGGGGGATCAGATCTCTGGAGACGAGACCCCCTATTGAAGGATCAAATCTCCGGAGAAGAGAACCCCACTGGTGGAGCTCTGAAGAAGCTATCCCCATTGTAGGATCAAATCTCTGAAGAATAAATCCCCATTGGAGGATCAGATCTCTGGAGAAGAGACCCTCACTGGAGGACCAGATCTCTGGAGAAAAGACCCCCACTGGTGGACCTCTGAAGAAGAGATCCCCCATTGAAGGATCAGATCTCCAGAGAAGAGACCACCACTGGAGGACTAGATCTCCGTAGAAGAGACCTCCACTGGTGGACCTCTGAAGAAGAGATCCCCATTGAAGGATCAGATCTCCAGAGAAGAGACCACCACTGGAGGATTAGATTTCTGGAGAAGAGACCCCCACTGGTGGACCTCTGAAGAAGAGACTCCCACTGGAGGATCAGATCTCTGGAGAAGAGACCACCACTGGAGGATCAGATCTCCGGAGAAGAGATCCCCACTGGTGGACCTCTGTAGAAGAGACCCCCCCCACTGGAGGATCAGATCTCCGGAGAAGAGACCTCCACTGGCGGACCTGTGAAGAAGGCACTCACACTGGTGGATCTTTGGAGAAGAGACCCTCCAGTGGTGGATCAGACTTCTGGAGAAGATCCCCCCCACTATTGGACCTCTGGGAGGGCCATTCCCCCTTTACTGGTGGAAGTGACAGGTTGCCTATGATGGGCACCCTAGGCTGGGACTTTGATGGTGGTTGTTCTGGTTGCATAGGCCGGTTATGCCGTGTCCACTGGTGATGAAGTGTTGTGATGCTCCTCGGGGCTTTTGCTATTTTTATGAGATGAATCATTTTGTCTTTGATTTGTATCCGGTGGCGTGTACTACATTGTAGTAAAATAAGCTTTCCCCTCCCACAAACACACAGCCTCAGCCGCTTCGGTTGGAGGTTCTGCTGCAGGTTTTTCATTCTACACGCTGATCAATTGATCCCCAGCATGCAGAGGGCATCATGGTAAAGCTTGCTGTGATGTACATTCCCACTAATATAAATAAATACATGAATAATGTGTGTGTGTGTATATATATATATATATATATATATATATATATATATATATATATATATATATATATATATGTATGTATGTGTATACATCTGACATTGTGTATGTATATAGTCCTGAGCAATTGCAGCATTGTCTGCTGATCACCATGCCACCATACATGAGCTCATTGATGGGTGGTGTGGGCATCCAGAACACACGTGTATGTGGCATGCCTGTATAGAAGTGCTGTGCAATGTACAGATCCTGTGCTGTCTCACGTTCTCAGGGTCTCCAGTCGCTGTGGCTGACATTTGTAGCTGTAGTGCTTCGGCTGTCCTTATTAAACCTCACATAACCCCTGTAGTATACGCTTGTATTGTAGTGATGCTGGCAACACGAGGCTTCTGACTGCAAATAAAGCCTGTGAAAATGGCAGGGATTTGGTGGTGACATTGCACACACGGCTTAATACACAAGTAGCGTGTGTGTGTGGCATGCCTAAGATTGTATAGATTTGTGTATACACATTGCAAGGCATGAGCAGACTACCCCCCTCCCCTCCAAAGTGGCTAATGCAATTTCTGCAGACCCTAGACTGGTCCAGGGCTGCCGGAGGGGTGGGGGGATTGCTTCCACCTTGTTAATGGTGAATTGGGGGGGGGGGAAAGGGGAGGCATAGTAGAATAGAAAACTGATCGCTCCAGTGTTTGGCAAACAATCAGGAACCTCTCTTCCCTCTGAAGATATCCATGTCCTTATGTGACAGCGGCTGGGTAGCCTTCCCTGCTTCACAAGGCTGCAAGACATTGGCACAGCATGCCTCAATGATGGGGGGGGGGGGGGGGGGGGGGGTTGTGAGGTGGTAGGATTGGGATCACGTCAAAAATTAAAAACCTTTTTTTGGCAGGGCATGAAAAGGGTTAAGGATGCAAAATCCATACATTTAATTTTCCGCTCCTGTATGCACCATTTTGTGTTTTCACGTCATCTGCTTTGCTGTCATTCTGTGCACTGTTGCTGTATGCCTGCCAGTCTCCATGTATGTGTTGAAGGGCATTGCATACCCACCCACGCCCCAAAATTTGGGTGATTTTAGAAGTGTTAGTGAATGGAAATGAACTGGCTGCTTAGGGGGTGTGCTGGTGTTCCCTATGATGGAGGGTGTGTTTTTTTAATTTTAGGTTTTTCCATTTTTTTTTTGTTTGTTTCGGAATGTGGCAGTCTAGCTGAAGTCTATGAAGCGGCATGCTCCATCCACCATCCCTGTGCTGCCTCTCTCGCTCTGTTTTCTTTGTTCAGGGCTCTCATTAAAAATGCAGTGCCAGTGTTTATAACACACACACAACCTGGCACTGTCAGGATTCTCATTTTCACGTTAAACCCCCAGGAGATGGGGCAGCTGAACAAATGTAGCCGAGACAAAAACAGGCAATATTTTGCTTTCATTTATCATCCTCTGGTATTGTGCAGCCAACACTGCTTTAAAGTTTTTGAAGAAATCGAGCTGATGATGCAAGATATGTTTAAGCTTACATGCTTTCTCAAACAGAATTGTTAGCTAATTGCAGCTTGTTTTTTTAAATCCTGATTGGGTGGCCAATGTAAAGGAGGTATGGGAGGGGGGCTTCATACACTGTTTTTGGAGTGTTTCTTTGCTGGCATGGCCAATGTAAAGGGGGTACGGGAAGGGTGGATCATATGTATTTGGAGGGATTCTATACTGGCATGGCCATTGTAAAGGAGGTACGGGAAGGGTGGATCATATGTATTTGGAGTGTTTCTTTGCTGGCATGGCCAATGTAAGGGAGGTACGGGAAGGATGGGTCATATGTATTTGGAGTGTTTCTTTGCTGGCATGGCCAATGTAAAGGGGGTACGGGAAGGGTGGATCATATGTACTTGGAGGGATTCTATACTGGCATGGCCAATATAAAGGAGGAACGGGAAGGGTGGATGGTTTTTTTTTTTTTGTGAGGGATTCTTTACTGCCGTGGCCAATGTAAAGGGGGTACAAGAAGGGTGGATCATCTGTTTGGAAGGATTTTGTACTGGCATGGCCAATGTAAAGGACGTACAGGAAGGGCAGATGGTATAGTGTGTTTTTTTTTTTTTTATGTTTCTCTATACTGGCATGTCCAATATAAAGGAGTCATGGGAAGGGGGGATCAGATACTGTTTTTGGAATGTTTCTATACTGGTGTTGCTGCCAAATGCAGAAATTTCTTCCTTTTTGTGTTCTTGCTTCCTACGTATAGGAAGGACAGGCTAAGTTGTATGATAAATCTTTGTATTGGCTATGAATTACACATTTGCTTTCTGTGGTGCTGTTCAAGCTTCTTGACATTGCTGTAAATTGCTTTTCCACTGTGAATCCTGCCAGTCCTTCTCTGCGGGATTTTCAAACTTCAAGAGTGACATAATCCGTTTGCAGACCCTCTCGAAGACATGTATGTGTAGTTTTCACGTGTACTGCATGACTTCTGTTGTAGAATTGTACAATCCTCTCTTTCCCTAGGTCACGTCTTTTCAGGTTTGTGCTAGTAAAAAAAGGGAATAAATAAAATATAACATCAGCATCTTGTGCTTGTGCGTGCGTGTAGCAGGCATGGGAGCAGTTTCCTAGGTTCTTTCTAGCATTGCACCTGTACCGGTATCCGTGATGATACTAAGCATTTACACGAGTTCTTGTTCTGATACTAAAACTGACACGTTCAAGTCATCAGACTATAACGCCGCCCATATGTGTGGGGCCAGGTTCAGTGCGACTTTGTGAAAAGAGTCTGATGCAGTTTTGTTGAGCGGTTCAGTTGTGAATTTTCAAAGTATAATGCCTCGTACACACGCATCGATAGTTTGCCGTGAATTTTCGGCCAATGTCCTATCGGCTGATTTTCGGCTTGTTAGTATGATGCTTTCGACAACCAACTCCGACTTTTCGGCCAAATAAAATCTGGTGTGCAGGCTATAAAATTTTTGTTGGCCGTCAACAGAACGGCCGATTTTCCGTCACTCAGTACAGATTTCGGCAGACAAAAATCTGATGAGCAAGACTGGGCATGCTCAGAGAAGAAAAACACACTGAAAGTAAACCAGAACATGACATCACTTCTGCAGTTGGTTGTTGTTGGCCGAGAAAATTAGTGTGCAGTCTAGAGCACATTTCAACCAACACAACAACACTGGACAAAAGACGGCCGATCGTTCGGCCGATAATCGTTGCGTGTGTACAAGGCTTCGATCCCTGCCCCTTACCATGTAATCGGCTGTCAACCAATGATCACGTGATGTAAAAAAAAAAAAAAAGCGGACTACAGGCTTATGTAAATGGGACATCAGTCCTGCATACGGAGAGTCACTGCCACCTCATCACTGCCACCTCATCACTGCCCACCAGTGCCTATAAGTACTGCTAAGCACTGCCCACCAGTGCTGCCAACCAGCGCCCATCAGTGCAGCCTCATCAGCGCACATCAATAAAGGAGAAAAATTACCGGTTTACAAAATTTTATAAAAAACTATGAAAACTTTTTTATGATTTTTCTGTCTTTCTTTGTTTAGCAAAAAAATCAAAACCCCAGTAGTGATTAAATACCATCAAAAGAAAGCTCTATTAATGTGAAAAAAATGATATAAATTTCATTTGGGTACAGTGTTGCATGACCACACAATTGTCATTCAAATAGTGACAGCGCTGAAAATTTGGCCAGGGGCAGGAAGGGGGTTTAGGTGCACAGTAAGCAATTGATAAACAATAAAATAAACAGAACCACATACAATGTATTTAGTATTAAATTAATATATTAGGTCATTTAATAATGTGTCACATTGGTAATTGGTATTGGCGAGTACTTGAGAAAAAGTATTGGTACTTGTACTCGGTCTTAAAAAACTGGTATCAGTGCATCTAAACTGCCTGATCCAACATGCTGGTTTTTAAAAAAAACAAATGATGGCAAAACTGTATGCGCCATATTGGTGTTGTTTAATTGACAGAATGTTCAATTTTTGACCACTTTACGGACAGCTTAAAGAGGAGTCTCTCTCTCCCCCCCCCCCCCCCCCCCACACTGATAAATAAACAGCCGTGATGTCCCTAAGAGATAGCATGACAGAATCACATTTGGATTGACTTACTGACCTTTTTTACTTTTTGGTATCCCTAACTTTCATATTTAAAAAAAAAAAAAAAAAGTAAAAAAGAAATAAAAGAAATTAGGAAGGTCTCCTCAGCATGTCATAGCTTTCAGTGATGTGGATGGTAAGAAGTTCTTCCACAGTGATCTTAAGGCGACAGTGTAGCCATCTTAATAAAAAAATAATCAATTGTGCTTACAATAATAAATATATAAAAAAAAAAATATCCATCCTGTTTGCAAGTTTTTTTAAATCTGTGCTAAGTTCTGCTTTAAGATGTAATCACCTTATCTCATTGTTTACTGTAAATACGCCAACATATTCAGTTGCTGATGGTTTTTCTTTGTCTGTACATTTTCATCATTCAGTAGAAAATATTATTACTCTGTCACCAGAAATAACCAGCACTTGAGATCAGCGATGTTGTATTTTAGGTAATAGGCACGTTTGTCTATTATTAGCAGACAAGTTTTTATTGGGCTTCTTTTTTTGTAAGCAGTGAAGGAACGGGGTTGTGAATCATTATGTTTACACACACTTGGATCGTGGAGGCTGCTGATGTCACAGTCTGGTTCACGTGCGTTCCTCCAATCCCAACGATAACAAGTGAGGAAGTGTTCTAATATCACTAACCACAGAGCATGCTTGGTTTCTGTATGGTAAACAAGCTCTGGCTGTGTTCACCATGCGTTCTATTGAACCCATGTGCTTTCTGAGGGCCTGTACAACATGCAGCCAAACTTCTCATTAGGAGGATTTGGTTAAGCGGTTTGTTTTTTTGTGCTTGATCTCCTTTTTCCCTCTATCTCTCCTTTTTTCTCTCCTGTCGTTTTTTCTCCGCTTCTCGTCTCTCGCCTCTCTCGCTTCTCGTCTCTCGCCTCTCTCGCTTCTCGTCTCTCGCCTCCCGTCTCTCGCCTCTCGCCTCCCGTCTCTCGCCTCTCTCTTCTCGTCTCTCTCGCCTCTCTCGCTTTTCGCCTCTCTCACTTTTCGCCTCTCTCGCTTTTCGCCTCTCTCGCTTTTCGCCTCTCTCGCTTCCCGTGTCTTGCCTCTCTCGCTTCGTCTTTCTCTCCCCCTCCCCCTTGCTCACTGGAGCTCTGGGCTGTTGAGGGGCAGAGAACAGCCGGCTCAGGCTCTCAGCGGCTCGCTGAGACCTTGAGCCGGGTGTCGGTCCAGGCACCTGGCGGATCCCGACTTCCATTGTGATGATGCGGTTCCTGGACTGAGTTCTGGAGATGTAGGGGGTATGGTTCAGCTTAGGTTAGTTTATGGGGCTGGAGGGTGTTATCTTATTCATTAACATATCCTTTTAAGGATAAGTTCACCTTTCTGAACATGTTGACACCAATATTTAGAGTGTAACGTGTAATATGTTCAGCATCTGCCTGCTCCCACCCCACGCCCGCTGTCACAAATGAAAAAGGGTGTGGCTGCGTCATTCATTCACCGATCCCTGTGAATCAATGAACTGCTACTTCTAGTGACTGCATTACCACAAAGTTTATTATGTGCCATAGTAAACACATTTATTTTAGTTGCCTCTTTGAATTGATCTTTTATTGGTCTTTTATGTAAATTTTGTCATCATTGACTGTCCCCTCTGTTAGCCCTCAATATATCCACCATTTTATTTAGGCTGATGAAAGGAACAGTTTAAGAAGTGATGCATGGTCAAAGATTGTGTACACCTGATTTAGCACTTTCTTACAGAAAATCAATTTCTTTTCAAATCCCTGCACACCAGTGCTAGTGATTAGAGGTTCTACCTTTTTCCTAGATGTAATTGTTGGCTGTGGGCCCTGTGCCTTCACTTGGCTCAGCATCTTGGTTATCCGCAGGATGTGAATTAGGCCAAGAACCTGTGCTGGATAATGTACCAGGCTTGTGGTTCAGTGGTGTTATTACTTCAAAAATGTTGTGAGGAATAAACCTTTGATGAACAATATCTCCCAGGCCATAATTTGCAGTAGATGCTGATGTTTAAACTGGGGAATAAGGCTTATGTTTGTCCAATATATAGTTCTTGAGTTTATCAAAGGAAGAAAAATAGAAGTAAAACAGTCTGTCATTTTGTGGAATGGAATTGGTGGAATGGAATTGGTTTGCACCCCCTTCCTGGTTTCTGGATCCAGTGTCTGTGCTGGACCAGTTTAGCCCTATGGATTCCTATAGGGCTGGTAGGAGGATAGGAAACTATGGGCTGAACTGTGCAGATGTCTTATAGGAGGATTGAAGTCTATGGGCACAAACCGTGTGAACGTCCGATAGGATAGAAGTCTATAGGGTGAAACTGTCCGAGCTCTGATCAAGAGGCTGATGGAGGAATGTAAACCATTCCATGGGCCTTGATGCAAGTTCTAGGTAAGTATAGCAATTATGGCGGGGGGGGGGGGGGAGCGTGTCTTTCTCTAGATCTACTTGGGTGGCTGGGGGTAAAAGTGTTTGAAAATGTTTGTGGGTAAACTTTCATTATCCCTCAAAGCAACTTCCACCTTGCAGGGCACATTGTTGCTTGAGCAATTATCAGTAACGCAAGCAAATACGGTACTAACACACTGAACCAGATTGCTATGTATTTTCAGCCAGATTTAGGCTTCATGCACACTGTATGGGACAGTAGGCAGGATCCAATATAATATTAACACTTAAATTAAATAAAAAGCAGACACCTGTGTTCTTTGGAAAAATATAGGCCGCGGCCGCTAATTACTGGTTTTTAAAACTTTCAATAAATAATATATAATAAAATATTAACACTCTCAACAGCCTAGCCACCACGGCTCAGGCCGGATAAATAAAATCACATTTAAAACCATCAACTTCCACTCAAATAGAAGAAAAAACCGTCCCCCTTTGCTATAGCAAAGGTGACACCACCACATAATATACAGCCGCGACAAGGGAGGGGGGGGATGGGGAACTCACACTGCTGAATCTTCTGAGGCGAATGAGCCCCTCTGAGGGGAGCTCCACCTTTTATATAGGGTCTCAGAGGGCTCTAGAAGCTTCTACACTAAACCTATTCCTATAGGTGCTCTGACCCCTGCAACGCCACGCCCACTACAGCTATTCCCTCAGGATACCTTGAAAATCCCTCCCTTTTTACCTGAGGGTAAAAAAGGAGGGAAATATTACCTCATGGACTATTTTCCTACCCCAGCCACTCTCCCATGAGGAAAAGGGGGCTTATTACTGTTCCCCTTTTCCTTTCGTTCCTTTACTGTACTCAAAAACGCTGTTACAGCTGTGTTTTTCACAAGAGTTTATGCCTATTCGCATGCGTTTATGTGTTCTATTCAAGAAAAATAATTTGTTTCCTGCTGTTAGTGGTAATGCGTTTTTGCATGTTTTTTTTTCTGCCCAAATGTTCCTCTTTCGAACGCTTAAGTGATGTTTTTTTTTTTTTTTTTTCTGCATCGAAATGTGTACATGGACACCTAGGCTTGCATGGAGGAGTGTTTAAAGGCAAAAATAAAAATCACGCCTTCTAAACTGGTGTTTCTTTGCTGCAGTGTGTGTATGAGGCCTACATTTTCATATTAACCCATTAGAGCCGACGCTTCCTGGCCCTTTGAGGTTTCTGACACGTGGATGTGGGCATTTTTTGGCTGTGACCACTGTCATTGGCTGTCACAGTGGTCACATGATCAGAAAGCTGAAGATCGCAAGCCGCGATCAGGAGCTTTCCATTACATGCTGGTAACTGTGCCAGGACCACGCGAGGTGCACGTCCTCGGCACAGCATTGTTTACATTTTGACACGCATATATGTGGCCTCTCAACATTCAGCCCCACCCGGCGAGAGGCTGCATATATGCATACAACCGGCGTGAAAAGGTTAGGCAGGCCTGGGGTGCTTGGAAGATAAAATCAGACAGTTGATGACAAAATACACAGAATTCCACTCAATCTGTAAATGGAACACAGCTTTAGTTTGAGTGCTATCAGTAGCTTTAAATGTATATTTAGTGGTCTATAGCTACAATTTAGAAAGCTAAATGCCTTTAAAAAAAATAAAATAAATAAAAGCTACAGCCATTATTCCTGCTGTTGCTCAGGGCTTAGGGCCCGATCACACACTATTGTGACATGGTAAAGCTTGCTATATGCATTGGTTGGATGCAGTGCATGAAAAACAGCAGCCCTTTCAAAGGAATGGGCTGTCATATTGTAATGCATATTAACGCGTGGTTTAAAGTGGTTCTGAAGCTAAACGTTAAGGTAAAAAATGTTTAGGCATCAGCAACCCCCCCCCCCCCCCCCCCTTATACTTACCTGAGCCCTCATTTGATCAAGCGCACCTCTCCATCTCTTCTCTCCCCTCACTTCAATGTGTCACTAGCTTTGCTGCTGCAAAGGGCGCCATTGGCTCCCAGTGCTGTCAGTCAAAGCAGTGACAAGGAAGTGATAGTTTGGGCCGACCGATCCCCACTGTCTGTGTCAATGGATGCATCAGCGGGACTCGGGAGCAAGCATGCACTGGACAGAGGAGCCAGGAGCGCTGGTGGGGGACCCGAGAACAGGTGGTTCCCATTGCACAGAGCAGGTAAGTATAGAGATGTTTGTTAAAAAAACAAATTTCCTTTACAATCACTACAGTGTACAGCACTGGTATGTATGGCTCCTATAGACCGGACCTGAAGAGTAGTTATAATGCTAACGAGAGCTGATCCAACCTTTTTAAATGCAAAATACTTGGTGAATGTAATTTTTCTTGTACTTCTGTTTACAAAGCCAGTCTTAAAATGCCCATGTTAAACCCTGTACACAATCAAAATATCATACAAAAGCGATCGTATGATATTTTCATCACAAGTACACAGCTTTCGTTGGAAATTTTCCAAAGGGACAAACGCAGACCTCTTTCTTTACGGTTTTTGTTTAATCTGTACAGTTTTTGTCCAAAAATACATTACAAATACATTACATAACTTCCAAATTTGTATTCTGTCTTATGAGAATTTTCGTACTTTAGTAACCTTTTGGTTTTCGATTATGGATTATGGACCATTATGAACGATTATTTAGATGGATTTAGATCGAGACTTGTGTACAAAAAATGGACAATCATTCGTTCAATAATCTCATTGCGTGTACTAGGCTTAATGGATATTAACCACTTGCCGACCGCCGCAAGTATATATACTGTGGCGGTCAGCCCCGTGCAGGCAAAGTGACGTACCGGTATGTCGCTAGCCTGTGAGCCAATAGGGGCGAGTGCGCGCCGCCAGAGACGCGCTCCCGCCCATTCACGGACACCTCCGCGCGAGTGACCGGCGGACCCGATGTCTGCCGGTCACTCGCGATTGTCAGTTACAGAGGGAGAAAGGCAGGCAGCTAATGTAAACACAGCCGCCTGTCATTCTCCCTTGTGTAGCAGCAGAGATCAAACGGTCCTGCTATGTAGGACCGTAGATCTCTGCTGTTACATGAACAGCCACATCCCTGCACAGTTAAAAGCACGCCCCTAGGGACACACTTAACCCCTCCTTCTCCAATAAAGTTAACCCCTTCCCTGCCAGTGTCATTTTTACAGTAACAGTGCATATTTATAGCACTGATTACTGTAGTAATGTCACTGGTACCCCCAAAAGTGTCAAAAATGTCAATCAAGGGTCTGATCTGTCCGCCGCAATGTCGCAGTTCCGCAAAAAAAATCGCAGATCGCCGCCATTACTCGTTAAAAAAAAAAATGACAAAAATCTTTCCCGTAGTTAGTAAACGCAATAACTTTTGCGCAAACCAATCAAAATACGCTTATTGCAATTTTGTTTTTACCAAACATAGGTAGCAGAAAACAAATTGGCCAAAAATGTTAAAAAATTTAGATTTTTTTACATTTTTTTGGGGGGGGGGGGGATTTCATATAAAAATTGTGAAAAATAATCTTATTTTTTTAAAATTTACGCTCTTTTTTTGTTTGTAGCGCATGCTCAAAAAATCGCACGGGTGATCAAATACCACCAAAAGAAAGCTCTGTTTGTGGGGAAAAAAAAGACGTCAAATTAGTTTAGGTACAGCGTCGCACGACCGCGCAATTGTCCGTTAAAATCACGCGGTGCCGAATCGCAAAATAGGGCCTGGTCAGGAAGGGGGTAAAATCTTCCGGGGCTTAAGTGGTTAAAAAGTCACGTAAAACAGAACACCGGTAAAATTGTGTTTTTATGGAAGCAGCCATTCCCTGATGTAAATTCTACTAGATTTTGGGCAGAAACTCTGTAATAAAATTTTAGTGGTCCAATAGTAGCGCATGGTATTCCTTTAAAGCCTACTTTGGGAGTCTTTTTAATGTTCCTGATGCAAAAGATAAGCTGCATTTTATATACAGTGTGTGTTTTAATTGTACACCGCAGCATGGAGACACCCTCAAGATGAAATGATTGTGTAGAGTGTGGTCACCATGTGCAGCGCCACATTCATCTCTTCTAACCTGCATGCTGAAATATTTCCTTCATACGAAGTTCTCTACGGAAGAAGCCTGTTAGCTGAACAAACACTCCAGTTCGGTGAAGTAGGCTAGGCCTTTTCTAAACTCGCTCTGATTTTTAAATACAGCTACGTTGCATGTAATGGAATGTTTGTCAGGCTGTAACGCAATCGACTAAAGGATTTTTTTTTCTTTGTGATTAAAAATTGACATTTTTCCTATTTTTCTGGCTCCAGGAACAGCCTTTTGAAAAGATTAAAACCTTGCTCGGCCTTTTGTGCTCTCCTGTGTGAAACTAAAACCACCATCTCCCCTTAAAAGTCAACATACTTTCTGTGTAATATATATTGGTATTCAGAAAGACCATTTTGTCTTCCACTACCCTAAGGGAATAGCAGGGAAGAAATGTTACAGCTGCCTGCCCTTTGACCTCAGACTGGGGGCCACTGTGAAGGGAGTGGGCAAAATGGTTTTCTCTGTGGAGTAAAGAGCATGCAGATGAGAGGTTGTGTTCTCAGGCCCCAGAATCCCTTTATGAAGGGTTGACGTTTAATAGTACACATTCTCTTTTGGGTTTTGAAAACATTCCTTTCAGTATAATAAAATGATCTACTTAGGACCTTCATGGGTAATGGTGAGTTTCTCCACCTTTGCGATCTCGCCACAAGGCCATCAATTACTCAAATAAGGTGGTGATAGCATGTAAATGGCAGGCTCTACACACAGGAATATTCCTTTCAAGGCCTTCGTCTATAAAAACAGGCACTAATGGGAGTAATGTAGAAAATTGCTAGGCCGCATTTACATATACATTAACTTGAAGCTGATAGGAAGGCTTTTGTGTAGTCTTACAAGCGAAGGTAGAGCTAGTAATGTGTTTTGGATTATGCGGTCTTAGGTTACACTTGTGTTCTATCTCTTCCTGAACCCGCTTTCATACAAAACCTATATTTGATAAGTGCACCATGGTGGATTCTTCTGTTCTGCTTTCTTTTTATTTTTGCTTTGTTTTTACACCCCCCCCCCCCCTTTAAAAAACACATGCTTGTTTTTCTGTTTTACAAGCTTTGTCTAATAATTTTTCTTTGACACACAGGATTGCTGCCGTCCTCTATGTAATTACCTTATGAACATCTTAAAATATTTTAAGTGCCTGACTCAACAGTTTTAGTGAGCTTGTCTCAAGAACCTTGACAGGACTGATATACTCCAGTTAGTCTGAGTAAATGTGTTCCAGATAAGTGAGGTGCTAAGCAGAAAATCCAAAGGATGAGGATGACAAGCAAGGTAGCAGCAACTTTTCCTGTCATGGCCGGTACGTATGTCGTTTTTTGAGCTAATGACAACGATGTTCTAATTGAAAGCAAAGTCCACCTTTCTGCCATGTTTTAGATCACTACCATATTTAGGCTTCCTGTACACGGGACGTTTGAAAACCTCTCTTGAACGCTGGAACTTGACAGCTAGTAACCGACAGCTAGACCCCCGTTCACACTGGGGCGTGCCGACTTTGCCGGGCGACCTGTGAAGTATAATATAATATAATATATAATATAATATAATATAATTGAAGTCAATGCAGGTCGCTCCGGGTCGCCCCAAAGAAGCTCCGGACCCTTTTTCTAAGTCGGAGCGACTTATGTCGCTCCTATTAGAACGGGTCCACAGCTTCTCTATGGCATGCGACCTACGGCGACCTGTCAGGCGACCAGGTCGCCTGACAGGTTGGCCCAGTGTGAACCGGCTCTTAAAAGCGTCAGTTTTGTTGCGTTTACATGCCACGTTAATGCGCGTTTACGTTTAGAAGCGTTATTGTAAAATGGTCAGAAATGTATCCCTATGAAAAACACCTATAAACAAATTGCTTATAAACGCGAGTTAGGGCCCTTTCACATGGGCGCTCCGTATGTCCGCAAATCTTCCTATTTTTTTGCGGATGATTTACGGACATAATGTAAGTCAATGGCATTGCGGATGTCAGCGGAATACCATCCGATTTTCTTCCTTTCAGTTCTGTTCCGTTTTTTGGAACGGAACAGAACCCTATTTTTCCTCCGTTCAAAAAACGGAAAGGAAGCCAAATCGGATGTCAGCGGTGTCATCCGCTGACATCCGCAATCCCCATAGACTTACATTATGTTCATATATCATCCGCAAACGGATGGGATGATATGTGGACATACGGAGCGGATGACACAAGTGTCATCCGCTCCGTGAAAAAAAAAAAAAAAAAAAGGACCGGAGTGGAGGCAAAAATCTGATCGCCCGTGTGAAAGAGCCCTTACCGCATTTGCACGCTGTTGCAAGCATTTGGTGTTTCAAATGCCAATAAACTTCCGTCCTGAATGCATTTTGTTGCTTTAAAAAAAATGCCACTAAACTCAACTGCCTCTAAATGACTATAAACGACTCAGTGTACATGGGCAGATAAAATGACATATAGGAGAGTTCAGGGGCTGCGAAAAAAACCCCAACTGCTCCTAAACGTTCGTTTATCAGCAGCAGTGTACATGAGGCCCTAGGGTTTGTTCACACTTGTGGGATGGTTTGGTTCCCCTTTGAAAAAGTGATCGATGGTGGATCAGTTTTTAGAGGGTGGTTGACAGATGGCTGGGAGCCAAGATCTCCGCCTTTCTAAACCCTGAAAATCCAGCACCATCATGCCACAACCAAGTGCATTACACAGGGTTGCATTGTGGTCCTATTTACTTAAATGGATGACACAGGGCCACCTTTGCTTTTTAGAAGTTGGCAGTAAAATTGTGCCTTGCAGCCTATTTTTACTGCCACCTGTGTGAATAAGCCCTGTAGTGCCAGTTAACGACAGAATTACACAGAAAAACTTAGTTCAAATGCAATGCAATTTTTAAATCAATTTTCAAATCACACTGGATCACTTAGCCGAAACTGAAAATTACAGTTTTTGAAGGAGTATGAATTTGTTGTTGGCCATTATCGGCACCTTTAGGGCAAGAAAAGCATCCCTTTAAATTCTGTGTATGTCTTTACACTGGTATGTTGCTCTTCTGGTGTTAAAAATCTTGCTTGCTTAATTTTCAGCCAGTTTAAAAAAAACTGCACCAAAAACTCACCTCCCCGTTGAAATGCATTAAGAACGCATCAATAACGCAACCGTGTTACGTTCTTGATGCGCTTTTTGAGTCACATGACCTAAAAAAAAAAACACACCATAAGCCCAGTAAAATGTTTTGTCCTTTAGGGCTTATACACCTGTGCACACCTCTATCATGTGTCTAAGGACTGTTTATGTGAGGACTGCACAACACGTGCAATTGTGTGTATTGCTAAAGAATCAAAGGCAAGAATGATCAGGATGTGCTGCTTTTGTGTGTGTGTATATGTATATATACATGCATACATGCATGCATACACCTGTATGTGCCCCATGACTCCACCACTGCACCGACTAGTTCCTGATTCCTGCATTCGTTTGTCATCCTCTGCATATTGATGACAGTTCACAAGACCTGGCTGGTGAAATGTCATTTAACTCTGCAGGGAACCATGGAGAGATTTCCCTTTGCATCCAAGCCAGTTGCTTGTGAAATTTATTTAGTGGATGCTGTAAAACAGTGCAAACATTGTGTGTATTAGGTTGGGTAATAGCTATGTTTTCCCCTATAAGCCCACCAATATCAAATGTTTATTGCAAATACATGAATTGAGGTAAAAGCATGCATTCATACCTGTCATGTGATTTTCAAAGCATGACATTGCTCAAAATGAAGAATCCTATTATTTACAATGAAACCGTTCACACCTGAGCATTGCGTTGTTTGTCGCCTATCACATGAAGCTTCAAAAAGTACATGGGCTTCTTTGGGGCAGAATTGCATGTTGTTGACACTATAGACTTTAATAGGAGCATCCTCCAGGTGCTCCCCTTTAACAGTCTATGGGGCCTCCAAAATGCCTGGCTACACTTGTACTCAAGTGTAAATAAGGGAGGATTCCAGCTTGCTATGGGGGCAGACACAGAAGAGAGGGGCAGAATCACTGGCGGGGGACCCAGAAGGTCTGGGTTGCTCTGTGCAAAGGTGAGTATAACCTGTTTCCTAATTTAATTCTAAAAATAGCCCTTAGGGTCCTTTCACACGGGCGGTCTGTATGTCCGTTTTTCCTCCCATCCGTTTGCGGATGAAAAACGAACATAATGCATGTCAATGGGATTGCGGATGTCAGCGGATGACCATCCGCAATCCTATAGACATACATTATGTCCGTTTTATCATCCGCAAACGGATGGGATGATAAACGGACAAACGGAACGGACCCTCCAAAAGTGCATCCGTGTCTGTTTAAAAAAAAAAAAAAGTCACTGAGCGGATGAAAAAATTGAACGGACCGTGTGAAAGGACCCTAATGCTTTAAATTTGGAAGATAAATCCTGTTTGGTTGCAGCAATTCACTGCACCACTATAGTTTTCTTGTAATGGGCCCCTGTAGAGGTTCTTGAACCTTGGGTAGTAGTGTTGCCCTCTACTTGCCCTGGAAGGCTGTTGGACTTGCCCAGTTATTTGCATTAATGGTGAAATCGGTGTTCACTACGGCAGCTCATGACTGATTTCCAGGTCTGGTCTCAGTTGTTCATACAAGCAGTACGAGCAGATCTTCAATCACATGGAAAAATGGGAAGAGTACATGTGTGGGCAGCTCTTATGATTTGTCCACCTTGGATAGTTTACTTGTGTTGACCATTTGCAGACAAATCATGCAAGTATTTTCTTCTAGAGGAAATCGCTGATTGCTTAGGTACCAGAGAGATACTCCGTAGTGATCACCAGAGTGTCAATGATCATTAATATCTATGTTCGCCGCAGAGAGCCGTTAGGTTAGATGAAGGAATCTGGTAATTTCTCTATATTTATGCATGAATGGCCAGATTCAGAAAGACCTAGACATTCTCAGAAATGCTGAATTCCAACACTGTTGTAACTGTGCCCCACTTCTGTCTGGGTCCATCCTTGGACATTGGATGCACTTGCTTATTCAAGCTTATGGGATTTATTAGTCATTTCTTTTGCAATATTGGTTTTTATAAATACCATATTTTGTAAAGTGCTGGAGTCCTTAGGAAGAAAAGCACAGTACAAATACTATTATTATGGTTATTATTGCGTTTTTATAGCATGTGTCTGCACCTTTGTTATTTTCCCTTGTAATCTAACTCAGCAGATAGAGTTCAGTTCAAAAGCTGTTTCATACAGAAATAAAGAAAGCTTTTTTGTCTGTTTGCTGCCAAACTGAATCTGCTGCGATAGATGACCTCCCTCACCACGTTGTGCCCCATATCTGTGATAGAAGATTAGCAGGATTCATAGATGTCACAGCCAGCAGACTGAGAGGAAACACAAACGCAGAAGAAGAATTTACACACAATTGCTTGCTTGTGTTCCCTGCTAACTGCTCTTTTTTACCAGTGACTTAGTGTATGTTTTTGTTATGGGCCCACATATGCTGGATAAAGCACAATGCACAGTTATGATCTAGACTGAACTTCTGGCCAGCCAGTGTCTGTAAATGAAAGAAGGCCACAATGGAAAAACAGACCATGTCCTGTGCTGTTTATATCTGGCAAGGCTATAAAGGGCTGATTTAAAACCCAGTGGGCAGCTGTATAGGCAAATAAACCTGGCCCTGTCATTTTCCCCTGTCAGAATGAAAAGGCTTATGCACACAGCTGATTGGAGCTGTACAATGACCAGATCAGTGTATTTGTGTGGTGAATATAGCCAGGTGTTTCCAAAAACCTGTAGACAGGAAACCAGAACAGATCAATGGTGGGCTTACATCATGGGTGCTCAACCTGGGGCCCTCCAGCTGGCTTACATCATGGGTGCTCAACCTGTGGCCCTCCAGCTGGCTTACATCATGGGTGCTCAACCTGTGGCCCTCCAGTTGGCTTACATCATGGGTGCTCAATTGGGGCCCTCCAGCTGGCTTACATCATGGGTGCTCAATCTGTGGCCCTCCAGCTGGCTTACATCATGGGTGCTCAACTGGGGCCCTCCAGCTGGCTTACATCATGGGTGCTCAACTGGGGCCCTCCAGCTGGCTTACATCATGGGTGCTCAATCTGTGGCCCTCCAGCTGGCTTACATCATGGGTGCTCAACTGGGGCCCTCCAGCTGGCTTACATCATGGGTGCTCAACCCGTGGCCCTCCAGCTGGCTTACATCATGGGTGCTCAACCTGTGGCCCTCCAGCTGGCTTACATCATGGGTGCTCAACCTGTGGCCCTCCAGCTGGCTTACATCATGGGTGCTCAACTGGGGCCCTCCAGCTGGCTTGCATCATGGTTGCTCAATCTGTGGCCCCCCAGCTGTTGCGAAACTACAAGTCCCATCATGCCTCTGCCTTTGGGAGTCATACTTGTACCTGTGAGCCTTGCAATGCCTCTTGGGATTTGTAGCCTTCAACAGCTGGAGGGTCACAGGTTGAGCACCCATGGCTTACATGGTCCATGGCTGTCTGCAACATTCTCATTGTCTCCTGTTAGGGATGAATGCGTTTTCCCCCTGGATTTGAGCCATCCGCATCCAAGAGTGCATATTCCTCCCCAACCACAGGTAATTAATCACTCTATGTTCGATTGCACGGCCGGGTGCCTACTGCGCATGCACGAAGCGCGCTGCGCATTTCTATTGGCCTAGTGGCGGGGAAGGAGGAGGGGGCCGAAGTTCCGAGATGGACGGCCGCAGCGCCGTGTCCCGGAAGTGGGGAAAGGTACCTGTCAAACAGGTACCCGTTCCCCCCCCCCCCCCTCCCCCCTGAAAGGTGCCAGATGTGGCCCCGGTGGGGGGGAGGTGGAACTCCACTTTAAACACTTAGACTTTTCTAATATGAAGCATTTGTCCTGCTGAAACATGCAAGGATTTCCCGGAAAAAATAAGTTGTCCTATGCTGCTCTTAAACCTGGATATTTCTTTCAGCATTGATAGTACCTTTCCAGATGTGCATGCTGCCTATTCCATATGTACTAGTACTAATGTACCCTCATACCATCAGAGATGTAAGCTTTTCAACTGAGTACTGATAACAAGCCAGAAAATCCTTCTCCTCTTTAGTCCAGAGGACGCAGTGTCCATGGTTGCCAAAAAGAATGTCAAATTTCGATTCGTCTGACCACAGAATGGTCTGTTGCAAAGTGGAAAACCATTTTAAATGAGGTTTGGCCCAGAAAAGACAGTGGCATTTATGGATCATGTTTAGCTATAGCTTCTTCTTTGCATGTTAGAGTTTTACCTTGCATTTTTGTCTCAGGCAGTGATTTTTGGAAGTATTCCTGAGCCATGCAGTGATGTCCACCATAGAATCATGCCTGTTTTCAAAGCAGTGCTGTCTAAGGGCCCAAAGATCATGGACATCCAATTTCAGCCTTGTCTCATGCGCACAGAGATTTCTCTAGATTTTTTGAATCTTTTGATGATCCTATGTACTGTAGATGATGATGATGATAAATATTTTGTCTTTGTAATTTTATATTGAGCAACATAATTTTCAAATTGTTCAAAACATTTTTAGATGCAGCTTTAGAGCCGGTTCACACTACCACTACCAGAAAGTCGCCCCGTGACTTGTTTAGAGACTTGTTTAGAGACTTGTTTAGAGACTTGTTTAGAGACTTGTTTAGAGACTTGTTTAGAGACTTGTTTAGAGACTTGTTTAGAGACTTGTGCACTACTTTGAAGAGACAGGCGACTTTGTCTGTGGGGAATGCCTGGCTAATCTCTTTATTCTTCCTGGAAAGTCTGATAACAAGTCGCTTCAATTAAGATAAGGAGGCAACTCCCATTGAAGTATATGGGACAGTCGGATCACAGGTCGCCTCAAAGTAGTACAGGACCCTTTTCTGAAGTCGGAGCGACTTCAGTAGTGCCAATTAAGACGGCACTGATTGATTAACATTGCTTTTGTTATGTCAAGCGACCTGGGGCTACACAAGTCGCCTCACAAGTCGTGCTAGTGTGAATGGGCTCTTACATATTAGTGAATCTCAATGTTGTTTTATATTTTATGTTGTGAATAAAATATGGGTATTTGTGATTTTCAGAGCATTGCTTTCTGTTTTATGTAGAATATACAGTGTACCAAACTTTTTTGGAATTGGTGTTGTATATGAAATATGTGAGTTTGCTGCTTCAATATATTCACATATATTAAACCATTTAAAAATGAAATGTATTGAAAAGACAACACATTCACATGAAGTTTTTTCTATTTAAAAACCTGTCCTATTCTTCATGGTGCCCTTGGCATTAATCTTCCAAGATCTATAGGTTCATTCAATAAACCAATAAAGAAAAAGTGCTAACACAGGCACCTTTTTTGATTTTCACCCGCTCATATAAGTACAACACTTTTAAAAGTGCACCAGTCAAGCATTTTAACATTGCTCCCGTCAATATTTCTACTTGATAGGGGTTTACCACCTTTTAATAAGAAAGTGGAAAGCAGCAGGGTCACTATGGATTAGCTGATTGTAGCCCGCTATGGCAGCCTTGGAGTACTTAGAACACATCTGTTTTCCTAGAAGAAAGCTATCGCAAGTCTGGTGTCGGAAGCTCTTTGAAATTCATGGCTGTTGGAGAAGCGGTGTTGTCATTCTCACTGGCACAACCTGAACAAAACCCGTGACAATGGCTCCACACTCAGAAAACATGATGTAAAAACACCCTTGTCTGTTGTCCTTCAAGATCCCAACTACTACCTTTGCTAGGCAAAGAACCTTCCAGTTTGGGTATCTGGAATTACTCTCACTATGTTACTAGATGCCTGACTTTGGTGACT
This sequence comes from Pelophylax lessonae, assembly GCF_965119305.1. Lineage (NCBI taxonomy): Eukaryota > Metazoa > Chordata > Amphibia > Anura > Ranidae > Pelophylax > Pelophylax lessonae. The sequence goes on from NC_138772.1 coordinate 115,026,891, forward strand.
TCAAAACTGAGCTGCACCAACCACCATGAATGACAAAGGTTATAGACACTTTCTGGTGTTGGCTGACCAGCTAGCTCACTTAAGTCCTGTTGTAAAAAAAAAAATTAAAACAGCATCCACAAATATTGTAGCTTCACACTTTGAAAAAAAAAACAGACACTTAGAGCTTTTTCAGACACTTAGGGTCCATTCACCTTAGCGCAACTTGTCAGGCGACTTGGTCGCCTGACAAGTCGCGGTCGGTCGCTCGCCATTGAGTAGTACAGGACCCGTTCTAATAGGAGCGACACAAGAAAAAGGGTCCTGTACTACTTTGGGGCGACTTGGAGGAGACTTGCATTGACTTCAATTATATGAAGTCCCTGCAAGTCCGCGCCGAGGTCGCGGTGCACCGTGACTTCACAGGTCGCCCCAGCCTGAATGGGCGCTTAGAGCAAAGGAGTCCAGCAGTGGGGCCAATCCTTTGCTGGGCTTCGGATCCCCGATGCCGCCATCTTGTATATGGGAGCTGGCTGTGATTTCTGATGTCTTAAAACCAGCTCTCAGCCGTGCATATACGAGAACGCGCAGCACCTAGAGACTGATCCCGCAGCCTCCTGAATTGCGGAAATGGGAGTGGGTACCTGTTGGGGAAAAAGAAGAAAAGAAAAAACAAAACACCAGTTTGTTACAGTAGAGGAGGGGGGGGGGGGATTTTTTTTTTTTTTTGGTCCTTGGATATTTTGGCTGCATTATTTTTCAAGATACTAGTAGGAGGAAACCGTTGCAAATTTGCATAATTTCTGGACATAGCCATTGAAGTCTGTTGGAAACAAAAATGTGGCATCATCTTTCAAAGAAGCTCCTGTTCTTTTTCTAAGTGCTGAAAAACAGCACATTAGTCCGAAGGGAACAGGCAGAAAAGAAAAGCATGGAAGTCTGGTGTCAAGTGTTGAAGCCCTACTGGAAACGTGCGTCAAATCGCTCAAGTATGAATGGGAGCTAAGGTGCAAGACTTTCTGTGTCCTTGTTGTAAAGTCAGAAGGTTTTTTATTTTAATGCATTCTATGCATTAAGATAAAAAACCTTCTGGGTGTTGCAGCCTCCCCAGCACCCCCTAATACTTACCTGAGCCCCATCTCTGTCCAGCGGTGTCCGGGACTCTCCCTCCTAATTTGGCTGAGACACAGCCGCGGCGCCATTGGCTCCCACGGCTGTCAATCAAGGGGAGAGCCGAACTGAAGCTCTGTATCTGAACAGACACACGGAGCTGCATCTCGGCTTGGGTATCCCCATAGCAAGCTGCTTACTGTGGGGGCACTCGACAGGAGGGAGGGGCCAGGAGCAGCAAAGAGGGGTGCCCTGTGCAAAACCATCCGCACAGATGAGGGAAGTATAACATGTTATTTAAAAAAAAAAAAAAAAAGTGACTTTACAATCACTTTAAAGCGGAGCTTCACTTTATCTGAGCACCATAAAACAATAACACTATTTAACCACTTAAGCCCTGGAGGATTTGGCTGCTCAAAGACCAGGGCCTATTTTTCGATTCGGCACTGCGTAATATTAAGACAATTGCGCGGTTGTGTGACGCTGTACCCAAATGAAATTTATGTCCTTTTTTTCCCACAAACAGAGCTTTCTTTTGGTGGTATTTGATCACCTGTGCGAATTTTTACTTTCTCTTACGTCCTCCGACAGTCGCCGCCCCTTCATATTCATCACCAATGGGTTATGTCCTCTTATCCGTAGGAGTAGCTAGGCAATAGAATATGTTAGTACAAAGACTTTTAACATATCCCCACCCCCAGGGGGTGGTCCCCTCAGTACATAACCCTCCACTTCCTGTAACCAAACCAGTTTCATTTGTCTAGCTGTCAGGAGTGGCTGGATGTTTCTGTGCTGGGACACCTTGTCTCAGCTCTCTTTCCTTTCTTTGGATTTTATTTGAGTTTTTTCTCTCTTTCTTGTTAGCTGTTATTTTATCAGCGTTAGTTAGTTCTTCGGAAGAAGAGGATCATGCGGGCTGCGTCTCGGGCTGACCTCCCTGGTCGCAGGTTGTGGGTCAGTGGTTTCTCAGCCCGCCATCGAGCGTTCAGTCAGGTATCGCTCCTGAGTTTTCTGAACGACCCATCCCTGTGTCGTGCAGGGATGCCAGGTGAGGTGGCTACCTCACCGGACGCTGTGCGGTTTCTCAACCCACCTTCTGATGCGTCCTAGATGCGACTCTCCCTGCCTTATGTTCAGCGGTTTGTTCGCCTGTGCGGGTTCCCCACGCCATGTTAGAGGTAAGTGTATGTATGTGGGGACCTGTCTGTCTGGGGGGTGTCAGTCTGGGACTGTGTTACCTTACCCTGTGTTCACAATGTTACTGTCTCCCTATCCCTCATGTTGCATGCTGTGGGCTGCAGGAGGGGGGGGTTGTGCTGCACTCTGTGTCAGTCTGTATGTGAACGGCTGTGTGCTGTGGGGCTTGATTTTCTCATGCTTGGGGCACATTACAGCGCCGCTGCGGCGGTTTAACATGCTTCCTTTTGCTGGGCAATTTGGATGTTTTTTTACTTCACCCTCATGGGGTGTGGGAGCGGCGGTTTCGGCGCCAAACGGCGCCATTTTGGCTGCGATCGCTCCGGCCGCATGTTTTACATGCATGGTGGCCATTTTCTTGTAGCCTCCATAGGCTTTAATAGAGCGCCCTGTATACCAGCACTTCCTTTCCTTCAGGAGCACCGCAGGCAGCAGCAGCAGCAGCAGCGATCTCCAGGTTCATTTCCCTCTATTCCCTGTATCCTGCCTTGGTTTAATTGTCCCTGTGGGGGTCCCTTGTGTGGGGTGTTTGTGTGCAGTGGGCTACGATCGCAGCGCTCTCTTAAAGGGGCGGTCTCCCATTTATTTTACTGCTACAGGGGCAGGGATTCTCAGGAAAACAAATTTCCTACAACTTTAGTGGGAAGCCAGGGGTCTGCACTCTCCCCCCCTGGGGGGGATTTGGCTGCGATTGTGGCTAGCCTTGCGACTCAGGTGCAAATGCTGGTGGCTGCTCAATCCACAAAAAGGCCCAGAGTTTCAATTTCCTCTGATTCAGAGGGTGATGGTGCTGGGGCTGCTGTGGCTGGGGTCTCCTTATCGGGGTCCCGTTCCTCCCTGGACCTTATCGGGTCAGAAATGGAGGCTGAGGTGGAGGGGGTTGATGATTCTCCCCCTGGCTCGTCTGAGGAGCTTGCACTCATGGATGAATTGGTTGCTTCTATCAAGCAAACACTGCGGTTAGAGGAAGAATCATGTCCTCCAGCTGCCTTGGCGGCTTATGGGACGCAGAAAAGGCGCAAGACGTCGCAGGTGTACCCCTGCACTGATGATTTCCAAAACGCTGTGAAAGAACAGTGGCGTAATATACGCAAGCCATTTGCTGTACCTAGTAGGTTTAAGCTACGCTATCCCTTTACGCCTGCTACTGATGAGCGCTGGTGTATTCCACCGCCGGTGGATCATGCGATAGCGGTTTTGAACAAATCCACTGCGATTCCGGCTGAAGACACCCCGGTTTTCCGGGATGCCACGGACAAGAGGATGGAATCTCTTGCCCGTCACACCTATTCTATTATGGGTTCTATGTTAAAAGCCTTATTTGCTTCTCTTATGGCGGCCCAAGCGGTCGCGAGCTGGACGCAGGTGCTTAGACGGGTCCTGGTGGCTGATTCTGCCCCCCAGGCGACTTTGGATATGGTGGATCAAATCCACCAGGGTGTCATGTACTTGTGTGATGCGGACCTGGATATGGTTCCGTTGGCTGCACGTGTACACAGTGTGGCGGTGTTAAATCGCCGCCTGGTTTGGTTGAAGTGTTGGTCTGTGGATCAATCTTCCCGTAAGACTTTGGCCAATCTGCCTTATGATGGTTCTCGCCTTTTTGGTGAATCCTTAGATGCACTAATTAAGGGAGTCACGGGTGGTAAGAGCATGCTCTTGCCCCAATCCCACAAGCCCAAGGCGGCTCCTGGTAAGAAGCATGCTTCCTTTCGGCCCCATCAGGGGTCCTTTCGTGCCTTTCGGTCACACTATAGGGGCAAGCCGTCAAAGGGTCAAGGCTCCCACAAGAAGCCGTGGGCTGGTAAGCAAAAGTCCGGCCAATCCGGTTCTGCGGCCCACAACAGTGCGGCCTGAAGGGGCGCCCTCACCCGAGTCTGGGGTGGGGGGACGCTTGCTCGCTTTCTCTCGGCCATGGCTGTCCCGGGTTCGGGACAGGTGGGTTCAGGAAGTCGTTCGATCTGGTTACAAGATCGAGTTTCTCTCTCGGCCGAAGAGCAGATTTTTTCCCTCAAATCTTCTGTTATCCCCGGAGCGTTTGCGGGACCTGCGTCTAGCGGTGCAGGACCTGCGGGCTCAGGGTGTGGTGGTCCCGGTGCCTCATCGGGACAGATTTCGGGGGTTCTATTCCAATCTGTTCACCGTGCCCAGGAAAGAGGGCAAGGTACGTCCGATTCTGGACTTGAAGGCGCTGAACCGCTTTGTGCGGGTGCGCAAATTCCGCATGGAATCCCTGCGGTCGGTGGTGGCTGCCCTGGTTCCGGGGGAGTTCATGGCTTCCATCGACTTGAAGGATGCGTATCTTCACATCCCCATTTTCGAGGGTCACCAGAGGTACCTTCGATTCGCCATAGCGGAGGATCATTACCAATTTGTGGCTTTGCCTTTCGGTCTCGCCTCGGCTCCGAGGGTGTTCACCAAAGTGCTGGCTCCGGTTCTGGCCTTGTTGAGAGCCCAGGGCATATCGGTCCTGGGATATCTGGACGATATTCTGGTTCGGTCTGCGACCAACCAAGGTCTGGTGAAGGATCTGTCCGTCACGTTGCAGACTCTGCAAGAGTTTGGTTGGACGATCAATTTCCCAAAATCAACATTGTGCCCGTCAGTCCGCCTCCCGTACCTGGGAATGATTCTGGACTCTGTCCAGGCGAAGGTCTTCCTACCGGACGACAAACTCGGGACTCTTCAGGAGGGAGTCAGGTCCCTCAGGGACAATCGGTTCTCGTCCATTCGGACGTGCATGCGGTGTCTGGGATTGATGGTCTCGGCTTTCGAGGCGATTCCCTTCGCTCAGTTTCACACTCGGGGTCTCCAAGCGGAGATATTGTCCAAGTGGGACGGGCGACCGCACTCTCTGGATCTTCAGATATCCTTGAGTTCTCAGACCAGAAGGGATCTTCTGTGGTGGCTTCGGTCCCCCTCAGTGTCGGGGGGCAAGTCTTTTCGTCCCCTTTCGTGGACGGTGATCACCACGGACGCCAGCCTGTCGGGCTGGGGTGGTGTTCTGGGCGTTCTGTCCACCCAGGGTGTGTGGTCGAAGGAGGAATCCTCCCTTCCGATCAACGTTCTGGAACTGCGAGCGATACTCCTCTGTCTTCGTCGCTGGACGGACAGTCTCCACGGCTGTCCGGTCAGGGTGCAGACGGACAATGCCACGGCGGTGGCTTACATCAATCACCAAGGGGGCACCAGGAGTGCCCAGGCGGCTCGAGAGGTGGCTGCGATTCTGTCTTGGGCCGAGACGCATGTCCCGGCAATATCAGCAGTTCACATTCCGGGAGTGGAAAATTGGCAGGCGGATTATCTGAGCCGCCAGACCCTGGACCAGGGGGAATGGTCCCTTCACCCGGATGTCTTCCAGATGTTGTGCGCGAAGTGGGGTCTTCCGGAGGTAGACCTGTTCGCGTCTCGTCTGAACAACAAAGTTCCTCGGTTCGTGGCAAGGACGCGCGATCCTCGGGCAGACGCGTCGGACGCGTTGGTTGCCCCGTGGCATCAGTACCGACTGATGTATGCGTTTCCACCGCTCCAATTGCTGTCCAGGTTCCTTCGCAGGTTGCACTCGGAACCAACTGCGGTGATTCTTGTGGCACCGGACTGGCCTCGCCGGTCCTGGTACGCAGACCTCGTAAATCTGGCAATCGACGTCCCGTGGCGTCTGCCTCTTCGAGAAGATCTTCTGTCGCAAGGCCCGATCTTCCATCCTGATTTACAGTCGCTGGCTTTGACGGCCTGGCTGTTGAAACCGAGGTCCTGAAGAACAGGGGTCTTTCCCCTGAGGTCATTCACACCTTGATCAATGCGAGGAAGTCTTCCTCGGGGAAGGTTTACTACCGTACTTGGAAGGCGTATTTTGCCTGGTGCGAATCCAGGGGTTTCTCTCCTACCACTTATTCAGTGTCTAGGGTATTGTCCTTCCTTCGGACGGGTGTTGAACAGCGTTTGGCGCTGGCTACGATCAAAGGTCAGGTGTCCGCTTTGGCCGTTCTGTTTCAGCGTCCTGTGGCATCTAACGCTTTGGTTAGCACTTTTGTGCAGGGGGTACGTCCTCTGATCCCTCCTAGGAAGGACCCTCTACCCCCTTGGGACTTGAATCTAGTCCTGTCTGTATTGCAGCGTGCTCCTTTTGAAAGGATCAGGGAGATCTCGCTGTCTTTGTTATCCAAGAAGGTCGCCTTTTTGGTGGCTATCACTTCGGCTCGTCGAGTGTCGGAGCTGGCAGCCTTGTCCTGCAAGTCTCCGTATCTGGTTGTGCATTTGGACAAGGTGGTCTTGCGACCTAACCCTTCTTTTCTTCCAAAGAGGGTTTCGGACTTTCATCTCAATGAGGATATTGTCCTGCCTTCGCTCTGCGCGAAGCCTAAGCATCCGACGGAGGTGCTGCTTCACTCCTTGGATGTTGTCCGGGCGATTAGAGTCTACTTGAAGTCGACTGAGTCTTTTCGCAAGTCGGATGCCTTGTTTGTTCTTCCGGAAGGTCCTCGGAAGGGCATGACGGCGTCGGCTTCTACCATCGCCAAATGGATCAGACAGACCATTGAACAGGCCTACGCTTTGAAGGGGAAAGTTCCCCCGGTACCTGTGAAGGCGCACTCTACCAGGTCTCTGAGTACGTCTTGGGCCTGTCGTCATGGGGCCTCTGTGGCCCAGGTGTGTAAGGCGGCGACTTGGTCGACCGTTCACACTTTCACAAAATTCTACAGAGTAGATGTTCAGGCATCGGCTGATGCTTCCTTTGGCCGCAAGGTTCTTAGTGCGGCTGTTCCCTAGAGCCCTTGTTGCGGGTTCTTTGACTGTTTGGGACTTTTGTTTTTTCCCTGGGTTTTCTTGCTCCTGTTGAGCGAGTGTTTTGTTCTTATGCCCAACTGGTTTCCTTCCTTTGGTAAGGTTCCTTTCTCTGATGGGGAGACGGCGTTGCCTTGGGCGCGGCTGCGTTCTTCCCACCCCTCATGTTTACACTGCTTTGGGACATCCCATTGGTGATGAATATGAAGGGGCGGCGACTGTCGGAGGACGTAAGAGAAAACGGAATTTTTGTAAAATCTTACCTGTAAAATTCCTTTCTCTGAGTCCTCCGACAGTCGCCGCCCCCGCCCCTCTTTTGGGGTTTTTCATGTACTCTCTACTGCTATTTCACTGAAACTGGTTTGGTTACAGGAAGTGGAGGGTTATGTACTGAGGGGACCACCCCCTGGGGGTGGGGATATGTTAAAAGTCTTTGTACTAACATATTCTATTGCCTAGCTACTCCTACGGATAAGAGGACATAACCCATTGGTGATGAATATGAAGGGGCGGCGACTGTCGGAGGACTCAGAGAAAGGAATTTTACAGGTAAGATTTTACAAAAATTCCGTTTTTTGCGCTATAGACAAAAAGAGCGACAATTTTGAAAAAATAACAATATTTTTCACATTTTTTTTATATGAAATTCCCCCCCCCCCCAAAAATGTAAAAATCTAATTTTCTTAACATTTTAGGTCAATTTGTTTTCTGCTACATATTTTTGGTGAAAGAAATCGCAATTTAAGCGTATTTTGATTGGTTTGCGCAAAAGTTATCGCGTTTACTAACTAAGGGAAAGATTTATGTCAATTTCATTGTTTTTTTTTTTAACTAGTAATGGCGGTGATCTGCGATTTTTTTTATTTTTATTTATTTATTTTTGGCGGGACTGCGACTTTGCGGCGGACAGATCAGACCCTTGACTGACATTTTTGACACTTTTGGGGGTACCAGTGACATTACTACAGTAATCAGTGCTATACATATGCACTGTTACTGTAAAAATGACACTGACAGGGAAGAGGTTAACTTTATTAGACATCCAGGGGTTAAGTATGTCCCTAGGGGCGTGATTCTAACTGCAAAGGGGCGTGGCTTGTGATGTAACCACAGAGACAATATGATCCTACATAGCAGGATCGTATGATCTCTGCAGTTACACCAGGGAGAATGACAGGCGACTTTGTTTAAATCAGCCGCCTGCCTTTCTCCCTCTCCAGTGGGAGATTGCGAGTGACCGGTGCTGGGATGGCAGTGAACAAGCAGGGGCGGGAGTGCGCCTCCGGCGCGCGGGCGAGTGATGTACCCATAGGTCACTTTGCCCAGGGGGGCTGACCGCCGCAGTATATGTACTTGCGGCGGTCGGCAAGTGGTTAATTTTTTTTTTAGTATTCGAAGCAAACTCCCCCATCCATGTCTCCATGCTTTATTTTGATGAGAACCCACTTTTCTTTTTTTTTTTTTTGTACTAGTTTGAAATAAAAACTGATTATGAAAAACTGTGTGTACCTCATTAGTCTCCTGTTTGACATGACCCAACTTGACAGATGAAGGAGCTGTGCAACTTCTATGTAATACACATAGATATTTCTAAATGCATTGATTCCTTGCTTTTTCTTTGATCAGTCCCTTCTGGCATCTAAATTTGATTGGTTTCAGAGCGCTTTATTATAATGCACTATATGTAAAAAGTCATCTACCATATGTGTTTTCTTATGCAGCTCATAGGTTGTTCTAATGTAATATTTTATCACTGCTGCTGGCAAGTGCCTCATACTGTGGGCCATAAATACTTGATGCTGTGATTAATCATATATAATATATAATCTGTTTAGATTAGAGGACACTCTCTTCCATGTGTGTATTTGTGTGTGGATTTCAAATTAGAAGCGACCCTTTTTTTTATGATTTTGGCATAATTATTGGCATTAGTTTTCTCAATTGAAGCAATATTCCAGACGTGAAAAAAATATAGATATAATCTACATGTTCTGCAGCTCTTCAGGGCCCATCCACATCTTAAACGATTTGAAGCGTGATATCAAACTCCAATCCAAAACCAGTTTGGCCTCCAGTAGACTTTGTTTGGAGCTCTAGAAAAACGCAGGATACTTTTAGTGCCTAAAAAATAAAGCTCAAGCCTTAAACAGAAGAAAAAAATCCTGTGCAAAAATAACCAAAAAAAAAAAAACAGTCAGACAATCGGCTGTGAGTGGACCTTTAAGTAGGCATTGAACTACTCACACCAGTCACATAGCAATGCTCCCTTATGAATTTAGGTGGATGGGATGCAACAAATGTGCTACTTTTTTCCCCCCCATGGATTGAGAGAGGACATGCATGAACTCTGAGGAAAGAACTGGCCATCATGCTGAAAATTTATAAAAAAAAATAAATATTCCATGAGGACTGCTGCTGTATGATTCCTAACTGTCCAAAAGCCCAACTGTGTGAACTACAAAAATTACACTGTAAAGGTGAAAGGCTTGTTATCTTTATAGGATGGGATGACAGGCTCCATCCATCCATGTGACTGCTCTCCTAAAGCCTCTTCTATAATGGCACTTTTCCACTGCAAGTACCGGCTTGGGCTCTACTCGGCCCTGCTTGGCCCGGTTTGCGTTTCCACTGCTGGTACGGTGTTGGAACAGTTCGGTACGGTTTGGTATGGTTTGATTTTCCACTAAAGTAGTACTAAAGTTAAGTGGGTGGGATAACAACGATTCTCTGACCAATCAGTGGCTAGTAGTGACTGCATGCAAAGGATTGTGGGATATGGAACCGGTATGGTACCTCTTTGAACCACATTCGAGGTGGTACTGTTTTAGAGAGCCGTACCGTTCGGTTACATGAAGTGGAAAAGCGCCACCGTACCGAACCGTTCCTACACCGTACCATGCAGTACCAGCAGTGGAAAAGCCAAAATCGAGCCGAACCGTTCGGTTCCATGCAGTGGAAAACCGCCATAAGACACGTCTAGGCTGTAGTTGCACAATGACGTAAACAATTAAAATGCCAAAAGAAACCGCATTTTATGGGAGGATGGCAAGGAATCACCCACATACCAGAGTGGAGGAGAGCACTGGAGCGAGGTATAAGTTAGGGATCGACCGATTATCGGTGGGGCCGATTATCAGAGGCCTAGATTCACTTTTTTTTGAAGTATTGATATCTGCCACAAACTTGCCGATATGACAGATATTTCTTCAAGTGATTGTATTGAAGCGATGCCTGTAGCTAGAGGTATCACCCCGGTACTGTTGTTCAGAGTCGACGGTCGTCTTTCTTGTAATGACAACCAGCCACTCGATTGTCATTACAAGGAGCTGAAGGGGACATCACCCCCCCCCCCCCCCTTCCACTGTATTCCGTGGCTCGTCTTGGTCTCCCCGTCCCAACGGGAGACCCGAGCGACCAGCGGGCACTTCCGCTGGCTGGCCGAAGTCCAAACCTAAGCCTCATTCAGCTTTGATTGGGTGTCCAATGTAAAAACCCCGGAAGTGATGTCTTGGCATCACTTTTGGGTACTGGAGTCTCAAAGGCGCCAGATTTAAAACTTGGCGCTTTGAATGCTTTTAAGTGCAGAGAAGGGGTTTGACAGCAATAAAAGTGATCAAAAATGTTTTTTTCTCAAAAGGACAGTGTAAAAATAAAAACTTTCCGACTGAAGGGTGGCCGGAAAATCGGTATCGGCCCTGAAAAAAATGATATTGGTCGATCCCTAGTATAAGGTAAGTATTTCATCATATACCGTATCCCTTAGTTAGCAAGCATTTGACCCATGCAGTGTGGGGGACCCACTGCAAGAGTTTTTTTTTTTTTTTTCTTCTTCTTTTTTTCAAGGTTTGGGCTTTAAGTGATCCTTCCTTATTCCCATAATACTTTGCATGATTTCTGTCATCAATAGATAAAGTATATTACATATGTTTTTTTTTCTAATTTTTAGTTTTTATTTTTTCAGTTGCTTCCCGGTTTCTGGCCTAGGTCAAATTATGCCATACATCCCAAGAGTCCTTGTGGCCATTTTTCTATTCTTTCATGTGTGGAAGAAGGCGTTTCCTAGCTAAGCACACCCTCTTACCTGTATGCCTGACCTTGCAAAAGGTTATTGTCAGCCCATGTATGTTGTACATTGCGAGCACAAGATTTTCATCACTTTAAGGGCAGATGGATTTCAGAAAGTGAATGCTACATGAACCATCTTCCCCTGCTGAAGATGACCACGTCTGAAATGCCGGGGGGGGGGGGTGTTTTTCAAAGTTATTTACCAACAAAATAAAACATGGAGGCATGGAATGATGGAGGAGTTTGTTTTGACTAGCGGTTTGTTGTGCTCAGATACAGTAAGACCCCATTCAGACTGTGGCGACACGACTTGGTGGGGCGACCTGTGAAGTCGCGGTGCACACTGTGCACCGCGACCACGGCGCGACTTGCACGGACTTCATATAATTGAAGTCAATGCAAGTCGCCTCCAGGTCGCCCCAAAGTAGTACAGGACCCTTTTTCTAAGTCGGAGCAATTTGTGTCGCTCCTATTAGAACGGGTCCTGTACTATTCAATGGCGAGCGACCCACCGCGACTTGTCAGGCGACCAAGTCGCCTGACAAGTCGCGCTAGTGTGAATGGGGTCTTAAAGAGGAGCTTTGGCTAGGTTTCCATAAAATAAAAGTCCGCAGCAGCAAAAACTGTAGCCGTTGACTTTTAGTAAACAGACACTCACTGGTCCTGGGATCCAGGACTGTCCTCACTCGAGCTGCTTCTTCACCAATCTTTGGATCTTCTTGTGCCTTCACAGCCAGCTCCCCAGTGCACATGTGTGAGTGGCGCTGCGTCTTGTTAATGGACTCTCAGCTTCCTGGGACCTGTGTTGTGTCCCAGAAGGTTTGGGGGGGGGGGGACGAAACTTCTGCTCCGCTCACCTAGACCAGTGGTCTCCAAATTGTGGCATGGGACCCAGATGTGACTCTTTGCTCGCTTTATCTGGTCCATGTGGAACTATTCCTTCTCTACTCCCACAGACCACACAACGCCACCCCCCCCCCCCCCCCCGAACTCTGAAAGACTGAAAACTTGCCCCCTCCAAAAACCACAAAAAAAAAAATACAAATATATATATATATTATTATACTTGCCCTGCCTTACATAGCAAGTACGAGAGGTGACTCCAGAGATATGTGGCACCACATCCAAACAAATGCATTGAAGAAAAGCAAGAAAAATGGGATAGTGGCTACCTTTTTTTCAAGTTCTATTTTTCTAGTTTTTCTTCGATGCTATATAAAGCCTGTTTAATATTAATAATCCAAATATGGGGGGGGGGGTAGGTAGGAAGAAAAGTAGAACTTTCCCTTTTTTCTCTGCTTTAAAAATTATTTTTACCATATTGTAGCAGATTATATATTGAATTCATATTTTATACTTTCTAAACTTTTTTTTACATGGAAATAAAACCCCTAAAAAGCCTTTCTGCTCTTGGGGAACCCCTACAAAAAATGATTTTGCCCGCAGCTCACAATATATTAATTCCATCAGGAAGCTGTAGAAAGTTTTTTTTATATTTAAGAGTAAAGAATGTGGCATAACTATTTTAACATTCAGGGCAGACCGTTTTTTAACTTCTCCACCATAAGGTGGGTAAATAGCCAATTTTTTTTTCTAGTAATACCTTTAAAAAATTAACAATAACAGAAAAGAAGTGCAGATAGTGAAAATGTACGTGTCCCCGATCTTTATTGATTAGCGTAGATGGTACCTTGTGTACACTGATGGTTAGTGGAAAATGACCCCCTTGCATTGGTAGTCGGTGTAGGTAGGGGATCTGTTCACCAGAGATCATGGAACCCCTTGCAACCTCCTAGGGTTCCAAGAAACCTTGGTTGAGACCGGATGATCTATACCAGCCTTTTTCAACCAGGGTGCCTTGAGGTTTCTTCAGGAATGCCTTGGCAAAACGTCTAAAAATTGATCAAAAATTGTATCCAAGCCAGCAGGTGGATGAAGCTTGCCTTTTAGTTACACTAAGCCACAGGTTTTCATTATGCACCATTACTATATTCTAGACACTGACATCCTAACAACCAATGACCAAAATGTCATCAGTTGATAAGGAGGATGTCTGTCGCCTCCTGAATGATGGAGAGAAATTGAGGGAGGAGAGAAACATTGGAATACTAGTCAGTACCAGTGTGCAAAAGTGTATTGCTTTGAAAGAAAAAAGTCACCTCTAGCGTTGGGTGTCCTACATGTGTGGATGTTGCTGCATTATGTAAAAATATTAGAATCGTTTTTTACATTTTAGACTGGGGTACCTTGAGACTGTCAATCATTTTAAATGGTGCCAAGAGATTGTCTATAATTTTAAATGGTGTCTTGACTGAAAAAAGGTTGAGAAACACTGATCTATACAATACTAACACATACCCAGAAAGAGACGCTTTCCAGCTAGAACATCCTGCTGTAGTCTCTTGCTGCATGCGAGGAAACCAGAGCAAGCAGACGAAACTAGGAATGCACCGATCCAACTTTTTTGGTCCCGATGCCGATCTTTTGCTTTGTGAAATCGCCGATCCTGAGTCCGATCCGGAAGTACTGTTTTGTGAGCTTATAACAAAATAATACTTCCGGATCGGTATCAGCAGATACCTTTTATAACAATGTGCATTTAAGAGGTTAAACTTCCCTCCTCTGGCAGACAGAACGAAAAGATACATTGTATTCATTGTGTTTACTTAACTGGGAGACTGACAGGCATTTGCAGGAGGCTCTTTTTTTTTGTTCTTCGACAGCTGTTCTCTGCTCCCTCACAGCTATATAAAGAGCAAAACCGTATCGGCCCGTGGATCTGTTAATTTTACCGATTCAGCTATTATGGCCATATCGGCGCCGATATCCGATCCGAATATCGGATCGGTGCATCCCTAGAGGAAACCTACATAAAGCTTAGGGGAATATATCCTCTGCATGGAGATAGGGTGCAAAGATACGATCACCACTAAAATCTCGAACGCCAAAAGGTAACTAATTATAAGTAACATTATAATCTTCATAAATGTTTGTAACCTTAGACTAATGGTCAGCTTTTGTTTTTTTTTTTTTTTTTTGTTTCCTCTCTCCGTAGTCTTCTAGTAGGGACTTCCAGGCCTGTGATTAATGTGTGTAATAACAAGGGTCACTGGGAGTTGGTATTATGGTGCTGGCTGGCAGGTTAATCACTGTCTGACATGGAAGCAGCTTTTAGGGGGACAGAAAGGGGCAGGCTTTACCTAAGTTCACTTGGAAATTCCATTCTTTGAACTATCTTGTAGAAAGTTGTGTCACTCATGAACTGAAGCTTTATCTGCTAAGATCCTTGGAAAAGTAATGCTATTATAAGACTGGATTTGAAGGTCAGAAACTTGCTTGTTCTCGCTCTGAATCTTTATACTCGAGTTCAAACGCAGCGTGACACTTCTACGTTTTAATCCTTTCAATGCCTGGAGGGCCTAAAAAAAGCACGAGCATGTCCATTTCCTCCTAGCAACCAATCTGAACGAGGTACAGTGCCCCGAGGAGGCTCTGCAGATGTTTGGCATTTTCTAGCCGACTGGCAGATTCTTTTTTTTGGGGGGGAAATGTAACTGCTGCGATGAATCAAGGTGTTCAACAGATGGAAAGGCTGCAATTACCAAAGAGGGAAATGTGTGTGGTGTGCAAAGTAGAAGTTTGTAAAATAGAATCCATGACCTGCTAATTCTATACAGTGGACCGTGTTAAATCAAAACACCAGGCAAACCACCAAATGTGTTTTGTAATGTTCACCTGGTAAAGGATTTGTATTTCTATCCATCCAGTCTTAATATTTACACAGCTCTGCTTTTTTTTTTTCTTATTTTCTTATTCAGGTATAGTGATCAATAATAAACAGCTGGTCACTGCCCCCACCTATAACTGGCTTTCAACTTCCCCCACCTATAACTGGCCTTCAACTTCCCCCACCTATAACTGGCCTTCACAGCAAGGAGCACATGGAAGAGCAACGCATGCAAAAAAAACCAAAGCAAATTCCCAGCTCAACTGGGAATCCAACTGGGTAGTCAATCGGCTACCAACTGAATTATCCTGTCTAACAAATTGCATTAAAAACTGGGGTTTAGTTAGCAGCACACGTGTAAACACATGAGTAAGCTGCAAAGTCACTCCAAGGCAGCCCGATATTTCTGCAGTCCTAACTCTTGTAAATTTACGAGAGCCTCCACAGTAGAACCACATGCATTCTAATGGATAGATACTGTAGAGGGCAGGTGAGCCCAGAGGTAGCCCATCCATCCTTAAAGGCACAAGGGTGCACTCGACATCTAACACATAGCACAATGGTATCCAGTGTGCCCCCTCTACCCCCTCACCAATATTTTATATAATACACTCACATTTTGTTTTAATACACTCACATTTTGTTAAAAAAAAAAAAAAAACACTCAGCCTGTAATCTCCACTTCCTGGAATGTGGTCAGCAAGAGGCTCCGCCCAAAGCATTTATATTTCAACCTATTATTTCTTTACATATATTTGATAAGGTCCTATGCAGAGTCCCTTTATATTTTATACAGTGCCTTGAAAAAGTATTCACACCCCTTGAATTTCTCCACATTTTTTCATGTTACAACCAAAACTGTATATGTATTTTTTTGGGATTTTATGTAATAGATTGCAATGAATTAACCAGCACCCCGACCGGGCACCTCCGATGACAGATGCTCCTAGTGCTTCCCGAGGGCTCCAAGCACTCCGCCAGACACCATAACCACCTCAGACCCCCACGGACCAACGCAGCTTGGTTAGGGTCTCGCCGTCTCCTACCCACCCTGGACCTACAACAAGGCTCCAGGTTCCCATGGGTGAACCTCTCTTTCCCCAGAGAGGGCAGCAGGAACAAGCTCTTACAAGAGCTTCGTGATTATCCAAGGGAGTATGGAAGACCATAGCAATCCCTTGCAGCATATTCCCCCAATAAGAGACAGGACTCTAGATTGAGGGTGAACTAACTCAACTTTATTGAACAAGAAACAGACTTGTATACAGTATTCCCCCACAAGGTTACCGCCCAGGTGGACCTTGTTGAGGACTGGACGTGACATTCACAATCCAATAGAAACAGGGTTTTAAACTCTTGTCAATTCCATACAGTGTACACAATCCCTCCCCACCTAACCTAAATGAATTATCTAGCCATCTGGACAGAACAATGTGAGGTCATTAACATTAGGCAATGGGATGGCACAATCCACATTCCATTTCAATACACAAACAATAGGACAAGGCTGCCAGTGACAGTCTGTGTGTCTCTCTCACATTAAAGATGGAATACACATTATCCCAATCCACAAACAATAGGGAAAAAACAGGTCTGATGAAAAACGTATGTAAACGGACAAACGTTTTTTTTACATCCACTACCAATGCAAAAACAGATGAAAAACTGATGAATACTTCATCTATTTTGACGTGATTGAACTGATGTGTGAAAGGGGCCTAAGGTTCTCTAACAAACCTCCTTAAGGGCTTCACAGAACAGCTGTAATACTGAGATAAAATTACACACAGGTGGACTCTATTTACTAATTAGGTGACTTCTGAAGGCAATTGGTTCCACTAGATTTTAGTTAGGGGTATCAGATTGAAGGGGGCTGAAAACAAATGCACGCCACACTTTTCAGATATATATTTGCAAGAATTTGTAAAAACCATTTATCATTTTCCTTCCACTTCATAATTATGTGCCACTTTGTGTTTGTCTATCACATAAAATCCATTTACGATTTTGATTGTAACATGAAAAAATGTGGAAAATTTCAAGGTGTATGAATACTTTTTCAAGGCACTGTATATCATTTGTATGTTATGGGCATTGGTTGAGTATAACGCCGTTATATTTCAATTGCAGCTGGTAGAAAAGAGTGTATGCTGCTTCCCCAACTTATACTATTTCACTATTTTTTATTTTTGTACAGTTTTTTTTTTCTAATTGTTTTAGTCCTTTAGAAACCCATACCCTCTAATTTCTTCACCTGTTGTCACGGGTACAGGAAATAATGGAGAATCTATTCAATGAGGACACAGATGTAAAAAAAAAAAAAAACTGACAAAGTCCTGACTCTTAGGGCTTATTCACACCATAAGCATTGGCCTTGCACAAGGCAGAGACCTGACAGTTTTCTTGAAATCCTGAGTTTAGTTCACACTGCTGTGACGCATTGGTGTGCGCTAAAAAAATAGGACATGTTGCATTTTTACAGAACACGGCAAGTTTCAGTGCACTACACTACATTGCAATGAACTGCGTTGCATTAAGATGTATAAAAAGTTATTTTGCGCCATTTCAATACAGTTGATAAAAAGGGTGCAAAGAGAACTTGGAACAATTAAGAGATGGCCTTCAAAGTGATGAATGAAGGCAAGTTGGCGAGGCCTGCAATTTTTCTAAACTACAGCCTTGCTGGCTTGCCCTCTTTACCCATGGCGTAACGGCACATTCGGTGATATCCTCCTACAGATAAGACAAGAATTGCCTGTTGGTAGCTTTTCCCTGCTTACAAAATTTCTGTGTGACCTTTTAACATCCTTTGTATGTTCTCCAGAGTATACGATATATCATATGAAATTCTATCCTTGTGTGCCCACAGCAATTTTCAGGGTTTGAATAAAGTGATCGAGTCTTACATAATTCATAAGCAGTTGCCATCTTTTGACAGCTCCACAAGTGATGACAAGGCTAAATGTTGCTGCCATTGCCTGTTCCCCTGAAAAGTGTAGTCGCCTTTGGCTTTTTACTTTGTGGGATATCACATTTCAATTAGAACGGCCAGATTCCAGCATTTTTGGTGCAGCGTGCCCTGCCCCCACCATGTAACCGTTGGACTGCCATGCTGTAGCCCTAGTTGTTCTATTTCACAGATATGCAAGCAGTTGTCGCAAACATATTTTCTCCCATAACAAATGGATTCTTGCGTGATGGCTTCACTGCTTTCGGTTTCCAAATTTGCTGCCGGCTTATGTTTACATTGGAAGCATTTTTCCATCAGGAAAGTTTTTCAGCTGGCAAAATTGCAAATCCTGAGGCAACACTGTTTGCAAACTCCTTGCATGTAGCCAAAGGGACTTGGTAAAGAAGGCCGCTTTGGTATATTTATAGCAGTTTGTCTCAGGCAAATAACACATGCCTTTTAGCTGAGCCATCTCTCGGCAGGTTGCTATGCCATTCAGGGGACACAGGGTGACTGTAGGACAGTGATGGAACAACACTCTTGATGAAGAATCGCATGAAAATACATTTGTTCAGTTTTTTCCCGTTATATGCTCTGTGTACGACTGGTGGGACATTGCAAAGCTCAGGATGTTGGTACAGAATTTTGTCATTTGAAGAACAAACAGCAGGGAACATGAGACAGTTATGGGCTTGTAATTGTTTTTGTGGACACTTTGGAGTCTCTTAACACCACACTGGCAGTGTAGGTTGATGGGGCTCATCGTGATCAGCACTCCGACAATGCAGGGTTCTGATGAAAGTATGTTATTGGGTTTGGGGATAAAAATTGTTGTCACTAGAAGAATTGTACACATTTATTTGGGTGCACATTTTACACAAGATGTTCTGCTAACTCTTCAAGAACCTGCGTTCCATGTAGAAAATATGCATTTTCCCATATGAATGAGCTCTCATGGCTGCTAGTATGCTGTACACCCTTAAGAGCCAGAACCCCTATTAAGTATTTATTATATTCTTTATCCCAATTAGTGAGATTTTCCTTCCCTTGTGTAAAGTCTGTCTGGCTTGTGGGTCACTGCCGGACTCGGGACATTTGTGCAGAATTATTGTGAGAGATGTACCACTAACAGACATTATTGGAATCGGTTTGATGGTCTTATTGTCAGTCAGGGGTCAGGCTTGGAGACCAGTAGCTATAGCAGTAGAGAGGCTCCCACTGACCAGCTTCATAAGTACACAAGCAGCATGCTCTGGTTGATGACGAGGGTTCACCCGAGGTGTGGGGTCTAAGCACTAAACAGTATTTACCAGAGCTCCTGATGGTAAAGATGGGTTTTGCTGCATGTTAGTACCAGGTTGAGGTCCTCAGGATTGTCCCACCAGGAGGTAAGCAAGCCAGTGTCCAGTAGCAGATATAGCATGTAGGGATCAAGCAGAAGCATAGTCCATAAACAAGCCAAAAGGTCAGGAACAAGTGGTTGCCGGTTAGGATCGAGCAGAGGCGTTATCATGGAAAAAGCCAAATGTTGGTAATGAATGATACTGGAGATGAGGACAAATGTAGGTACGCAAAGGATCAAGATATTGGCTGAAGAGAACACATTAATCCTGGCAAATAGCGCAAAGCAGTGTTCATTTTGTCGACTAAAATATTTTCACTGTTAACACTAATTTAGTCATCTAAAATACAACTAAAACAATTCAGAGACTAAAATACGACTAAAAAAGCATCTGTAGGGATCTTCACTCGCATCCAATTATGTACTTGCCTACAGGTACAGTCAAGCAGCTCTGGATGGAGTCAGATTTGTTTCCAGAGCCCTCATTCATTTCTCTTTGCGAGTACACAACCAGATGTATGTAAAGATCTATAGAACTGCTGTGCCTGTCATACTCCTAAATTTTTACCAGGCTTCTGGGCCCAGCTATGTACCACTCCGGATGCATATCACCTCTTCAAAGGCCTTTGTAAGGGTCTAAGTCAGGGCTTGACAAATTTGCCTGAAATCTAGGAGCCAGCTAAAAAAGTTAGGAGCCAGTTTTTTTTTTTTTTTTTAAACTAACAACCAAGCTTTATTTAATAAAACGTATACTAAATTTACACATAAATACGACTAGAACCCCACTCTCCTCTATAGCGCAATTGGATGGAAACAGACTGTCTCTCTTTTTCCATCCGATGCCATCTGATCCGATCCTCCGATTACCGCTCCATAGAGGAGAATGAGGGGTCCGATCAGGTCTGTCTGAAAAACTGTCAGGCGGACCCGATCAGACAGCCCGTGTGAAAGGGGCCTTCGGCTGTGGCATGGCGATGAGGAAAAAAAAAAAAAAAAGATATATAATATATATATATATATATATCATTTTTTTTTAATAAGAATTGAAAAAAAAAAGTGTTTATAATATATATATATATATATATATATATATATATATATATATATATATATATATATATATATATATATATATAAAACATTCTTTTTTTTTCAATTCTTATTAAAAAAAAATGATATATAATATATATCATATTTTTTTATAAGAATTGAAAAAAAAAAAAGGTTTTTTTTTTTTTTTTTTAATAATTAAAAAAAAAAGAAAAAATGTATTATTTATTTTTTTTTAATTTAAAAAATAAATTAATAATAATAAAAACACTCCCTGTCCACTTACCTTTAAGCAAAGGTAACTGGACAGAGAGATGAAGCCTGCAAAAACTTCCCATCTCATTCCAAAGAGCAGATGAGAAGGAAGGCATTGAGAACATGCATTACTCCCGGCCACCACAAGAGGGCGCCAGTTCCCCTAGCCTCTCATCTAACAGAAGAAGGCCGAAAAGCCGGGGCCTCAATTTATGGATGGCGTGGAAGTCCGTGCACTCGGGAAAGAAGGTGGGGGCGCAAAAGGGACAGGACACCTCCTGCAGGGCCCTCCAGGCGCCAGGTCGCTAATTCTAGTCGCAAATGCGACCTGGCGCCCGGGGTTTGTCGAGGCCTGGTCTAAGTGCTCATGTGCATAAGCCGAAACTGTCCCAATGCTTCTTTAATTACCAAGATATATTGGGCACAAATAAAGTACCGGTAATTAATACAATTAAATTACATGAATCATTACATTTTATCAGTATTTATTCTCTATGATTGGGATAGATACCTGTACTGAAAATGTAAAAACAGTTGCTAGCAGCTCTGGAGATATCTGTGGTTACATAAATGTGGGTCTTGGTTGGACCACTTCCACATTGAGTTACATTGCAGAATGAGGG
This sequence comes from Pelophylax lessonae, assembly GCF_965119305.1. Taxonomy (NCBI): domain Eukaryota; kingdom Metazoa; phylum Chordata; class Amphibia; order Anura; family Ranidae; genus Pelophylax; species Pelophylax lessonae. The sequence goes on from NC_138772.1 coordinate 115,047,974, forward strand.
TGTGTCACATTCAGTATTTGGGTTCTGCTACAGATCCAGTATTTCCAAGAATAGCAGAAGGCGTCTTCTTCTGCTGCATTATATTTGGGACTGCAACATTTTCCATCTCTGAAAGATGTAAATCTGATGGACCTAGAAAACCTGGCACCGTGACACAGGGGACACAATTTAAAAAAAAAATTACTTGGAGCCTCTGATCTTGGTTACTAATGAATATACATGCAATATACAGTATATTGGGAGATCGTGTGAGTTGTCATGTTTTTCTGTATTTTCATATTACATCCTATATTTAATGAATGGTTAAAAACTTCTGCATTGCACTTTACCTATTAACATTGAAAATGTGATGCTCTGTTAATCGCTAATTTGCAATAATCCCTGCATAAATTATTCTTTCATTAACCGTTACATTATAGCTACATTTACTATAATTACACCTAGCTGCCTGTACATGGTAAAGAGTTGGTGCTCAAGCAAAAAAAAATAAAAGTACTGTAAAAGATGCTTGCACTGGTTTCATTTTGACTGTCCCATTGGTCAAAAATGTGGTGTTGACTCTTTGTGGGAGAAAGGGACGCCCAGGTACTATGGGATATCTTGATTGGATTTAAAGCGATTGTTACCCCCCCCCCCCCCCCAAAAAAAAAAAAAAAAAAAAAGATTTCTGTCCCTTAAAACATGTTATACAGCACAGTGCTTGTGTTGTGTAATTTGGCTCCCTGTATCACCTGATATACCTGGCTGATCCTGCCAGTTTCTGCCCTCCCCCCTGCAAACTGACCACGGTGTATCATGGCTGCTGAGTCCTGACACCGTGGTCAGTGTACTTGTCCCTGTCATCCACAGCCTGCACTGTTCTCCGTCTCCCTCTCCCCTTCCCTCCCTGCTCCTGTGTCAGGTGCCTGTTCTATTTGTGGAGTTGTTGAGTAACGACCGCCATAAACAAGCAAGTCAACTCAAGTCGTTATAATGGGCGTTGCCTGCTTGTTAAATATTTCCCCTCCGGCACAGCTATCAGTTTGTTAAATTAATCAGTTACCCTCCCCTGACTCTTTTTATTTGAAACTCCTCAATGTGCCATACAAAACAGGGAGGGAGTATGGGATAAGTCACATGACAGGTACAGCTATGTGTGTTATTTTAGGTTTGGGTGCTTCAGCTCCTCTTCCCCCCCCCCCCTTTTTTTTTTTTAAATCATTTAAAGCTATTCTGGTAAACATGTGCAAAGAAGTTTAGAGCTCCACCTTCTGGTTGGAAATGGCAAATATGAAATATTTAGGTTCAGTAGTTATACTTTCCTGACAAAAAGTCAACAACATTTTTTTTTTATTACATTTTTTTTTTGTTCTAAAAACCAACATTGAGAAAATATTTAGCAAATAAGTTAAGTTACTTTTAAGATGACATATGTTGCAAGTCCACTTTGAGAAACAGTGTTAAAAAAATGTAGCCCTTTCTTTGGCATATTTGTATAGCTTTGTTATTGAAATGTGGGGTTGTTTTACAGCTGCCAGCTTTTTGATCCCTGTCATGTAATTAGCACTATGGCCTCTATTCAGCCTTTTTCTAAGACCCTCATCTGCTACACACATTTGTTCTCTTGTGTCTGTTGAAATGAGTCAAACACTCTCTCTCTGGGAACATTTTGTCCAGGATATTAAAAAAACACCCTAATTTTTTTTAATTACACCTCTTAATTTCTTTTTCTTCCTTTTTTTTTTTTTTTTATATAAATCCGGTCTGGTTCCTGCAACTTGCTTGTTTGTAGGTCTCCTGGCTCATGCTCTGGACCTTTTTTTCTTTCACTTGCTGTTTTTGTCAATTTTCTTTGGATTTTTGCGATAAGCATTTTTCCTTTTTGTTTTATTGCACTCTGCCATTGGGAGCTTATAGGAAGAGCAGAAAATCCCATACACGACTTGCGTATGACGAAACACGTCTTGATGGGTAGAAAGACAAAATGGTTGTTTTGCAGTGTGTAAGTAAGGCTGGCCATAGACTGAGCAAATTCCGCTCGATTTCCCTATCAACACATACAGAGTTGCAATGGGAATCCTCCCATGGAGCCATTGCGTTCTCCCAGTGCGGGAACATAATTGTATGTAAAATCTGTTAGGCTGGTTGTACCCAAGTTGATCCAAAAAAATCAACTTGGGTATATTCAGCCTGCCCATACATGGCTTGAAGGAATCGGGCAAGATTTAAAAAGCCGATGGCCGGCTTAAGGTTTAGAGACTTGCACAGTTCTTGAGTTGGAGACTAAAATTGGTAAGAGCCTGGAGTGACTTAGGCTGCAATAATGACTAAAACAGTTTAAGGGAGGAACCCAAGTGTAAAAAAGATTAATTTTAAGAATATTAGCCCACTGGATTGCAGTGAAGTGTGTACATTTGCCTCTGTGCTTCTAATTCTGATGTCTTCATCCTCAAAATTTTAGTGACGGGACACAGTCACTGTGAAGGAACCATCCTGGTATTATCACCCGTGGTTCTGTGAAGGGAACTGAAAAGCCAACACTCTTGGTAATCAAGAAAGATCAAACGCAGCTGAAGGAAGGATTCTTTTTCTTTGCTGTGACAACCAACCAGTCTTTACCTTTTAATTCTGTAATATGGTTTGACTGGGTATAAGGTATGACACAACCATTCTATCAGTGTTTCAGGGGTTTCTGGGAGCCCCTGCCCGCTCTATTGTGGTCATAGCTTGACAACACACGTATCATTCTCATTGTTATGTAATCTGTGTGATATGAAAATTGTGACACCTAGGACTGCTAAAGTGCATATAGTACACAACAAGACTTTCATGTAGTTAAATGAGCAGTCATTATATACTGAACAAAATTATAAACGCCACACTGGTTTTTGCCCCTATTTTTCATGAGCTGAACTCAAAGATCAAAGAAAACCGGGATTCATCCGTGAAGAGAACACCTCTCCAAGTGCCAGACGCCATCGAATGTGAGCATTTGCCCACTCATGTCGGTTACGACGACAAACTTCAGTCAGGTCGAGACCCAGATGAGGATGACGAGCATGCAGATGAGCTTGCCTGAGACGGTTTCTGACAGTTTGTGCAGAAATTCTTTGGTTATGCAAACCGATTGTTGCAGCAGCTGTCCGGGTGGCTGGTCTCAGATGATCTTGGAGTTGAAGATGCTGGATGTGGAGGTCCTGGGCTGGTGTGGTTACACGTGGTCTGCGGTTGTGAGGCCGGTTGGATGTACTGCCAAATTCTCTGAAATGCCTTTTGGAGATGGCTTATGTTGGATAAATAAAGTCAGCATGCCAATTGCACGCTCCCTCAAAACTTGCGACATCTGTGGCATTGTGCTTTGTGATAAAACTGCGCATTTTAGAGTGGCCTTTTATTGTGGCCAGCTTAAGGCACCCCTGTGCAATAATCATGCTGTCTAATCAGCATCTTGATATGCCACACCTGTGAGGTGGATGGATTATCTTGGCAAAGGAGAAGTGCTCACTAACACAGATTTAGACAAATTTGTGAACAATATTTTAGCGAAATGGGCCTTTTTGTTTACATAGAAAAACTTAGTGCCCATTCACACTACCGCGACTTGTCAGGCGACTGGTCAGCCTGACAAGTTGCGGTCCATGCAGTGCTACGGGAACCGTTCCAATAGGAGCGACTTAAGTCGCTCCGACTTAGAAAATAGTTCCTGTACTACTTCTGTGTGACATCGGAGCGACTTGCATTGACATTCATTATATGAAGTCCGTGCAAGTCACGGTGCACGCGACATCACATGTAGCCCCCGAAGTCGTGCCGCGGTAGTGTAAACCGGCACTAAGATCTTTGAGTTCAGCTCATGAAAATAGGGAGCAAAAACAAAAGTGTTGCGTTTTTTTTATAATTTTGTTCAGTGTATTTGAAACATGTTCCACTATATGATCAATACATACAAGATATAATTTGGTATTCTTTATACATATGCTATAGAGACGTGTCTAGGCATGTTGTAGACTGTGACTAGTGCAAGTCACCCATGTTTGTACAATTCCAGCAGCCATCTTCGTATAAGTTTAATTAAACGCTATGGGAGATGTCCACCATGTTATGGAAAGTCTAACCTTTTCTTACCTGATATATCTGGTCATTCTATGTGACTTGGGGAATGAAGTAATATCTAGAAGCATTTGCTATATGATTGGATGGTATCTAGCAGAATTGGGAGAATTTGCAATATTCTTGGACATATTTCAACCCTTAATGTGTAATTGGATGAATTTGAGTCTGTAAGATGATTGGTCAGTAATTAATGGGCCAATAGTAATTACAGGTCAACTTTTTATCTCCATGTACTGAAATTATATATACCAAGGTAAATGATTTGCCCGGCAGAGATCTGCCACCTTACTCCCCTCATGTTACATTCTGTGTGCACAATAAATCCTTATCTGATCGAAGACCACTTGCATCCTGGTTCTTGAATTGGACTGCTGCGGGAAAACCATTTATCCCTATTCCTCAGATGCTCTTGATCAAAAGTTAGAAAAGGTTTCTCAGCTCAAGTTTTCTGCTATCTTGTGGCACTTTTCCACTGCAAGGGCCGGCTCGGCTCCTCTTGGCCCTGCTTGGCCCGGTTTGGTTTTCCACTCCATGGTAACGCATTGTACGGTGTTGGAACAGTTCGGTGCGGTTTGCTTTTCCACTAAAGTAGTACTAAAGTAAGTGGGTGGGATAACAACGATTCTCTGACCAATCAGTGGCAAGTAGTGACACAGTCAAGACTGCATGCAAAGGATTGAGGGACATGGTACCGGTACGGCCCTCTTGGAACCACAACTGAGGTGGTACTGTTTATGGTACTGTTTAGAGCCGTACCGTTCGGTTCCATGTAGTACCGAACCGTTCCTACACCGTACCATGCAGTGGAAAAGCACAAAACCGAACCGTTCGGTTCCATGCAGTGGAAAAGCACCGTGGACCATATTTGCAGGGTAGAAGTCAACGTTTATGGGTTAGCAGATTTTTACATTAGAGTGTATCACAAATTGCACATTGGAATGGGCTTTGAAAATGTTAGATTAGTGGGTCTCTAGAGCTGAGAAACGCTAGTGGAGGAACCGTTTGGGTTATGAATGTATAGCCTTATGTCTATGTTGTTGTGGAAGTTCTAGACTGCTGGTTTCTTTGTAACCTCCCCGTTCCTTTTCTTCCTCATCTTAATTTGACTTCTGCTTCTTCACAGCTTTGTTATAGGATCTTCAACAAATAAATCCTGTGGTTGTGTGCTGTGGTGGCCTTTTCTTATTCAGTCCCAAAGAGCCTTTGTGCTTCTTGTAGCATTATCACAGTGGGAAAACTTATATTAGCATAATGGTGCTACAAGCAGATGGCCAGTAACATTAGAAAAGCGCAGTGCCCCCCGAAACAGCAGATATTCCCAGGAGAATGAAGCAGTTTTACCCGGCTTCATCTAATTAAAGACGAAGAAAAAAACATGCGCAACTATCTGTCTCCAGTATACATTACTAGACATAATGAATTGTCAGCTACTGCTTTGTGTGTCTTCAGATATTTTGTTGGTGCATCCATAAAATATCCATTTATCGTTCTTTTTAATGGTAACTGTCAAACTTACTGAATTAACTTTGCTGTGAAACAAGATGGATGTCCACTACAAAGGCCTTCAATCTAGGTAGATTGCTGAAGGCTTATAGACGCAAGTGAATTGTCGATCACAGCATGTATTGGCATTCACTGCCAGCTGGCTTGAGTTGTGAAGTCCAGCACTTTTTTTTTAAATCCTTGATGTTGATCCATGAGCAATGTTTAATAGCATTTCTTCTAAATATCAAATGTTCATTGGGGTTACCACCTCAGTAAATCCTGATAGAATTTAATTCATAAAATTGACTTTTGCCTAATTTCCAGGCTATAGCTTTAGAAGTACCCCATTTAACAAATCTTACTTTGTTTAGGAACAAACTGGAAAGCTGATTTCTGCCAGTGTGACGGGAATTGTGCTTTGCCCAGAAAGTGTGAAATCTTTAATGTAACATTGGAAGCATTCTCATGTACACAATTCAGCACAGAACTTTCCATTGGCAGTAGAAAATATCTGAAATTAGTGTGTGAATTACCAAGGATCGCCTACCTTGGATCTGCACTGAACATTTATGTTTCTACATTCTATCAGCTGTTGTGTTGCAGACATAAGATTGTTGGGGTTATGAGTATTATTATTATTATACAGGATTTATATAGCGCCAACAGTTTGTGCAAAGCTTTAGAGTCGGTTCACACTGAGGCGACACGACTCCTTACTACTTTGGGGGCGACTTGTGCATTCCCATGCACCACGACTTCGGAGCGACTTGCAGGGACTTCACATAATGGAAGTCTATGCAAGTCGCTCCGAGGTCGCCCCGAAGTAGTACAGGACCCTTTTTCTAAGTCGGAGCGACTTGTGTCGCTCCTATTAGAACGGGTCCTGTAGCGGTCAATGGACCGCGAGGGAGCGCGACTTGTCAGGCTGACAAGTCGCGCTAGTGTGGACCGGCTCTTACAATACAATTCAAAACAGGAGGAATTAGAGGGCTCTGCTTGTTAGCTTACAATCTAAAGGTGGAGGGAACCTAGCATCTCGGGGCTGGACAGTAATTAAAGATTTCTGTGGTTTAGTGGAATGAAGAAAATGCCAAGAAAGCTCTATTTGTTAAAAAAAAAAAAAAAAAAGTATGTATATTATTTATATTTATATATAATATATATATATATATATATATATATATATTACACACACACACACACACACACACACACACACACACACACACACACTATTGGGACGCCTGCCTTTACACACAAATTACTTTTAATGGCATCCCAGTCTTAGTCTGTAGGGTTCAATATTGAGTTGGCCCACCCTTTGCAGCGATACCAGCTTCAACTCTTCTGGGAAGGCTGTCCACAAGGTTTAGGAGTGTGTCTATGGGAATGTTTGACCATTCTTCCAGAAGCGCATTTGTGAGTTTAGGTACTGATGTAGGACAAGAAGGCCTGCTTCGCAGTCTCCTCTATAATTCATCCCAAAGGTGTTCTATCGGGTTGAGGACTCTGTGCAGCCAGTCAAGTAATTGACTTATTAATTATTAATAAGGATTTCTATAGCGCCAGCAATTTACGCAGCGCTTTACAATATTAGAGGGAGACAGTACATATATACAATACAATAAAATACAAGAGGATTTTTGGCGCTTTTCCACTGCATGGAACCAAACGGTTCGGCTCACTTTTGTGCTTTTCCACTGCTGGTACCGAATGGTATGGTGTAGGAACGGTTCGGTACGGTACGGCGGCGCTTTTCCACTGCATGGAACCGAACGGTACGGCTCTCAAAAACAGTACCACCTCGATTGTCGTTCCAAGAGGTACCATACCCGGTACCATATCCCACAATTAGGGATGCACCGAAATTAAATTCTTGGCCGAAGCCGAATAATAATAAAATGTTTGGCCGAAGGCCGAAGGCCGAATACCGAACGCGGTGTTTTGCATTTTTTCCATTTATTTTGCCAATTTTTTGTCCTCTCTCTTGTCCTCTCGTGTCTCTCTCTCTCTCTCTCTTGTCCTCTCACTCTCTCTCTCTTGTCCTCTCATGTCTCTCTCTCTCTCTCTTATCCTCTCATGTCTCTCTCTCTCTCCCTAAATGTTACTGTAGGGAATGGGATTCAGTGCACACTGCAGCCTTGTACCATAGGGTTAATGTTAGTGACACTGTAGGGATTGGGAATGATGCTGGGAATGGAAATCAGGAAGCATGCAGGCAGCCTTGTAAATTTTAATTGCAGATACAGGGCACTGGGCAGGTCAGGGTTAATGTGGTAACATCAATTACTCAGTGACAGTCAGTCAGTGTCAGTGTGGACTCAATCAGATTATACAGTCTCTCATAGTGGTGGTAGTAGGAGGCTGGAGGTGGACTAGTAGTAGCCTGGAAAGGAGCACAGCCGCATACATACATTACTCACTCGTGCACTGCAGCCCGCCCCACACATTCAGTGAGTCTTACTCTCCTCCCTAGTTTTTTCAATGGCACATTCAGGAAGCCAATCACGCCGTGAGTAGCGGCACAGCGGAACCAATCAGGTGTGCAGGCACGCGTGATTGGTTCGCTGTGCAGCTAATCACGGCGTGATTGGCTTCCTGAGTGTGCCATTGAAAAAACTAGGGAGGAGAGTAAGACTCACTGAATGTGTGGGGTGGGCTGCAGTGCACGAGTGAGTAATGTATGTATGCTCACCGCTGAAGTGTCCCGGCTTCCCCTGCCTAACACGAAAGTCTGTGAGTCCTCCTGTCCTCCTCCGAGTCCCTTCCCCCTGTAAATATCGTGACCTCGGCGATATGAATATCGCCTACGGCCACAGAACGATAGTCAATATCATATCGACTATCGTTCAGCCCTATTATTCGGCACAAAATTATTCGGCCTTTTGACTTATTCGGCCGAACACCGAAAGTGCTATTTTTTCTATTTCCGGCCGAATAATGTTCGGCCGCCGATTATTCGGTGCATCCCTACCCACAATCCTTTGCATGCAGTCACTACTAGCCACTGATTGGTCAGAGAATCCCACCCACCCCGTTGTTATCCCACCCACTTAACTTTAGTACTACTTTAGTGGAAAAGCAAACCATACCGTACCGAACCGTTCCAACAGCGTACCATGCGGTACCAGCAGTGGAAAAGCAAACTGGGCAAAGCAGGGCCGAGTAGATCCGAGCCAGTACTTGCAGTGGAAAAGTGCCATTAGAGGGCCCTGCTTAGAAGAGCTTACAATCTAATGGGGTAGGGCAAGTGTTACAAGAGGTAAGAGTAGGGAATGAGCTGATGGCAGATTAGTTGGCGGTGTGATAGGCTTCCCTGAAGAATTTCATGCACTACTTTTGCTGTTTTCGGGTGCAACTTCAATAGACCTCTGTGCATAAACCCGCACTTATGTCTTTCAAGTCAAACCTAAAATCACACTGGCATGCATGCGGCTTTGAATTCCTGCGATTTCAGATGAATCTGCATTATTGTGAACGAGGGCTTAGTAAAGTTCAGAAACTTTTTTTTTTTTTTTTTTTTTTTTTTTTGTATTGATAAATGCCCGCCTTTTTCTTTTTTTCCTTCCCTCCAAATTGCTGTTATACAGTTTCTTTACAGAGGTATAACGGCTTTTGGTAAAAATAGTGAATATGTATTGGAGTGGAGAGCGGTCTTTTTCCAGCATATCGCTGATTGGAATGTCAAGGTTCTGAAGGAGGATAGGAATGTCTGTCTGTTAGAGCGGCAGCTGCTCTCTGTCCATCAGGAAACCACATTTGGCAGTCCACGTTGTATTAATTAAACAAAAGATTCATTTCACAAGGGCCTCTCTGAAGGATTTGATACTGGAATGTTATCTCCATTGAGAATGCTTTCTTTCTCCGTCTCTTGGTTTTTTTTTTTTCTCCCCTTCTCCGGGGTCTCCGTAATATCGAACGCCATCCTTTCAGTTTAAAAAATAAGAAAAATCTTGGGGCCTATAGCAGCATGGCACAGTTGTATTGCTAATTACACACTATGGTGCCATTCCTATTCATGTCCGGTGATGATGATGAATGATGCGCAGAGCCCTCCTCTTATGTCATGATTTGCATATGTGGGGCCGTTCTTTATTCGCAGAGATAAATTACATGAGACTGCGCTAAACTCACTCCCATGTCAATCAAATGTTCCCGGTGGGAGGGGGAGGGAGTTGTCCTTGCACCTGGCCAATGAAATCAATCTGTAGTAGTGTGTGTATGTGACAACAGAGCACATTGAAGTATACAGGATCAAAAGGGGTCATGCTTGGCAGCCTTACGCGTCGCCAGTTGGAAATGAAAAGCTTTCTTTACAAGATGAAGTTGACATATGTTTAGTCTTTGTTTGCATAAACACTTTTTGGACATTTTTGGCATTTCGTATGTATATGGGGAATAGTCTTATAAATATTTATACATTTTGAATAGAAGTGTTAGTAACTACCCTATTTTCAAATGCATGATTTTGAAAATTGTACCGGGTTCTATAGAGGTCAGTAACTTTTTTCCATGGTGTTTGCTGTCAGCAATAGCCACAGTTAGCAAGCTGCCAAAGTTCTTTCACAGTTAAAAGTGTTCAAATATGTGTTAGAGTCGGTTCACACTGAGGCGACACGACTCCTTACTACTTCGGGGGCGACTTGTGCATTCCCATGCACCACGACTTCGGAGCGACTTGCTAGGACTTCACATAATGGAAGTCTATGCAAGTCGCTCCGAGGTCGCCCCAAAGTAGTACAGGGCCCTTTTTCTAAGTCGGAGCGACTTGTGTCACTCCTATTAGAACGGCTCCTGTAGCAGTCAATGGACCGCGAGGGAGCGCGACTTGTCAGGCTGACAAGTCGCGCTAGTGTGGACCGGGTCTTAATTTTCAAGTATACTTGTACTTGTGACAACAATTTACATGGCAGCCTATATTAGTAAATACTTAAAATGTAAAAATGGCTAAATACATAGTTGGAATACATGTGTGAGCTTCTATACCTGCCCAAAGAATTTTATTCTCTTCTGACAGTTTTCTAATCCAATGCAAAGTCCCCAGCATTCCAAATCAATGAGTTTCTAATGTTTGTGAAGGCAGCGTCACATAAGCTATGAAAAAACAACATTTCATGGTCTCACAGGGAGCATAGAGAGGTACGTCACTGAGAACGAGAGTTCAGAAGGCCCTGAAAGGTCCGTTCACAAAGAACATGGGAATTGGATTTATTTGGAGTGCTGGTGACTTCAGTTCTGGTATGGCACCATCTGTGGCATTCACTTCAGGCATTCATTATCACAAGGTTGAGCATTGTGAGGAGCATGGCTTCTGTTTGGACTTTATCGTTTTTTTTGTACTAGAGTCAAAGCAGCCTGGCTAAGGCTGTAATTGGTTAGTGAAGGATGGACCACTTACTGATGAGGTCATCTCTACGCTCCTAAATCCAGTCCACAAATGCCATCTGTTGGACTCGCAGCACTTTGTAATGTTGTAAAGCCTGATAGGTTCAATGGTAAGAAAAGAGAATGCGGCACTTCCAGTAGCAAAGAATCGTGGAGTTTATTGCACATGAAGAGATCCGACATTAGACCACAGGACAACACACCAATCAGCAGACGCGTTTCACACGATAGTGCTTAATCATTGCAATGTGAAACTCGTCTGCTGATTGGTGTGTTGTCCTGTGGTCTAATGTCGGATCTCTTCATGTGCAATAAACTCCACGATTCTTTGCTACTGGAAGTGCCGCATTCTCTTTTTTACCATTGAACTTTTTGGGTTACGGACCTCAGCGGGCACCCTGTTTGCAGGTTCACTCCAGCCTTCCTGGGATCATTGCCTGTAGACTGCCTTGGAGCGGTGGGTTTGTCCCTTCCCTTTCCCCCTCTGCATTGATTGAAGCCTGATAGGCTACCAGTTATCTTCCACCACTCTCTCCCTTTCTAAGGCCCCATGTGCACTGGGGCTTTTTTGAACCCTTTTCTCTTGGTTCTTAGTAGGAGAAAAGCAGCTTCATAATTGTGCCAAAGCCACATTTTTACAAAAACGTTTGGGTGCGTCTGGTGCTTGGGCATTAATTAAATTGGCCAGAATATTAAAGTGGTCCTAAAGGCAGGTTTTTTGTACCTTTTTTTTTTTTTTTTTTTTTTTTTTTTAAAGCGGAGCTCCAGTCCCCTTTTATTTATTTATTTATTTTTCTAAAGATTCCCCGTGATTGTTAGTTCTCTCCCTCTCTCTCTCTCTCTCTCTCTCTCTCTCTCTCTCTCTCTCTCTCTATATGTGTGTGTGTGTATATATATATATATATATATATATATATATATATATATATATATATATATATATATATATACAGTGGGTACGGAAAGTATTCAGACCCCCTTAAATTTTTCACTCTTTGTTATATTGCAGCCATTTGCTAAAATCATTTAGGTTCATTCTTCTTCCTCATGAATGTACACATAGCACCCCATACTGACAGAAAAACACAGAATTGTTGACATTGTTGCAGATTTATTAAAAAAGAAAAACTGAAATATCACATGGTCCTAAGTATTCAGACCCTTTGCTCAGTATTTAGTAGAAGCCCCCTTTTGATCTAATACAGCCAGGAGTCTTTTTGGGAAAGATGCAACAAGTCTTTCACACCTGGATTTGGGGATCCTCTGCCATTCCTCCTTGCAGATCCTCTCCAGTTCTGTCAGGTTGGATGGTAAACGTTGGTGGACAGCCATTTTTAGGTCTCTCCAGAGATGCTCAATTGGGTTTAAGTCAGGGCTCTGGCTGGGCCATTCAAGAACAGTCACGGAGTTGTTGTGAAGCCACTCCTTCGTTATTTTAGCTGTGTGCTTAGGGTCATTATCTTGTTGGAAGGTAAACCTTCGGCCCAGTCTGAGGTCCAGAGCACTCTGGAGAAGGTTTTTGTCCAGGATATCCCTGTACTTGGCCGCATTCATCTTTCCCTCGATTGCAACCAGTCGTCCTGTCCCTGCAGCTGAAAAACACCCCCACAGCATGATGCTGTCACCACCATGCTTCACTGTTGGGACTGTATTGGACAGGTGATGAGCAGTGCCTGGTTTTCTCCACACATACCGCTTAGAATTAAGGCCAAAAAGTTCTATTTTGGTCTCATCAGACCAGAGAATCTTATTTCTCACCATCTTGGAGTCCTTCAGGTGTTTTTTAGCAAACTCCATGCGGGCTTTCATGTGTCTTACACTGAGGAGAGGCTTCCGTCGGGCCACTCTGCCATAAAGCCCCGACTGGTGGAGGGCTGCAGTGATGGCTGACTTTCTACAACTTTCTCCCATCTCCTGACTGCATCTCTGGAGCTCAGCCACAGTGCTCTTTGGGTTCTTCTTTACCTCTCTCACCAAGGCTCTTCTCGCCCGATAGCTCAGTTTGGCCGGACGGCCAGCTCTAGGAAGGGTTCTGGTCGTCCCAAACGTCTTCCATTTGAGGATTATGGAGGCCACTGTGCTCTTAGGAACCTTAAGTGCAGCAGAAATCTTTTTGTAACCTTGGCCAGATCTGTGCCTTGCCACAATTCTGTCTCTGAGCTCTTCAGGCAGTTCCTTTGACCTCATGATTCTCATTTGCTCTGACATGCATTGTGATCTGGAAGGTCTTATATAGACAGGTGTGTGGCTTTCCTAATCAAGTCCAATCAGTATAATCAAACACAGCTGGACTCAAATGAAGGTGTAGAACCATCTCAAGGATGATCAGAAGAAATGGAAAGCACCTGAGTTAAATATATGAGTGTCACAGCAAAGGGTCTGAATACTTAGGACCATGTGATATTTCAGTTTTTCTTTTTTAATAAATCTGCAACAATGTCAACAATTCTGTGTTTTTCTGTCAGTATGGGGTGCTATGTGTACATTCATGAGGAAGAAGAATGAACTTAAATGATTTTAGCAAATGGCTGCAATATAACAAAGAGTGAAACATTTAAGGGGGTCTGAATACTTTCCGTACCCACTGTATATACACACACACTTATATTTGGATACTCTGTTAACTGTTTTCATGCTTGTTAAGCTTAAATCTGTAAGAACTTGCATGATCTCAGAAGGAGGCAGGGGCCATCGAGGATGTGGGCATCTGAAGCCCGCTTGTGTATAAATCCAGGATAAGGCGCAGCTGGCTACCCAGCATGCACCTTCCAATCTTGTGCCTGTGCATTATTGACAATGCGGGGCGCAGTTTAATTACAGGTTGCTATGGCAATTCTTCTAAAATGACGCCGATTGCATCACTTCCGGTCAGGAAATCTCACGATGGTACCCACATTACATGCCCAAAGACTCCTGGGATTGATGACAGAGATATCCCAGTAGTCAATACGCCGGGGCTGTTGACGTAAGCGCCTAGGCGGCTGCGACCAGAAGTTGCAGGGAAGACCACTAAAAAAAAAAAAAAAAAAAAAAAGGCACTTCCCACAGAGATTACAACATGTACAACATATCCGTTTCCAAACTTTAATCTACTAGCGATGCACATTACGATGTGGTTAACTCTTAAAAATGAGTTGAACTCAGCTTTAAGGCTGCATTCACATGTCAGCGTATAATCGCGGGCAGAACCGCCGCGGTTCCGCCCACGATTCGGAGATTTATTGCAAATCGCGGGACGCCTAGCGTTGCCCGTTGATTTGCAATAGCCCCCCAAACGCCGAGCGATGTTGCCGCGATTTACGCCCGCCGAATCGCGGCAACATCGCGCAAACAAAATCGCGGGACGCAATACGCTCCAAAAAAGTACAAGAGCTTCTTTGGAGCGTATTGCGTCCCGCGATTTTGTTTGCACTATGTTGCCGCGATTCGGCGGGCGTAAATCGCGGCAACATCGCTCGGCGTTTGGGGGGCTATTGCAAATCAACGGGCAACGCTAGGCGTCCCACGATTTGCAATAAATCTCCGAATCGCGGGCGGAACCGCGGCGGATCTGCCCGTGATTATACGCTGACATGTGAATGCAGCCTAATGCATTCTCTGCATTAATGTGGAAAACCTAAATAAAAACAAATTTATGCAGCTCTAGCATCTAAATAATGAATAAATAAAAAACAAATATATACCATGTAAATTCAGTATATATTAAGTGCTATAGTGCTGTGATCTAAATAGATCAAATTATACCATATAAAGTGCATAAATTTTTTTGGTGATGGTAATATTAAAGTGCAAAAAATAATAACAAATAAATATAAAGTACTTAGGTGATAATAGTATTAAAGTGCAATAAATTGATATCCAATAAATAAGGTGAAATAAAGTCCTTAGATAGTGATCCAATAGGTGCCAAGTGAAAAAGTGCTTGTAAAGTGGTAGGTGCCCTCTTGGTTCCCCACTCACCGGATTGTAATTGAATAAAGGCCCTTTAACTTTATTGCACAGTAGCCCGGGATCTGGTGTAGGACTTCTCCAATGTGACCTCCGAAATGGGTTCGTCTCCGCAATCACCGCAATTTTCAGCTGTGGCAGGCTCTCCCAGCCTGGGAAATGAGCCCGGGCTACTGTGCAATAAAGTTAAAGGGCCTTTATTCAATTTCATCACCAAAAAAATGTATGCACTTTATATGGTATAATTTGATCTATTTAGATCACAGCACTATAGCACTTTATATATACTGAATTTACATGGTATATATTTGTTTTTTATTTATTCATTATTTAGATGCTAGCGCTGCATAAATTTGTTTTTTTTTATCTGTTCTAAGATTTTCTTAGTGTCTGCAGCAGCTGCACACCTTCACAGTTTCACATATTTAATAATCTAACACTATTGTGTAGCGCGGGTTTAAATTTGTTTTTTCATTCAATGTGGAAAACCTAATGCATGCAGCACAACCCCCCCCCCCCCCGTACCTGAGCCTGATCTCGATCCAGCGATTGTGCACAAGAGCAACAGCAACGGCTCTCTCACTCATTGGCTCCATTGTGTCCCACTGAGCTGTGCTGTGCGTTGTTTCAATGGTCACCAAGAGCCAGCTCAGGAGTGAGCCCATAAGCTTGCTATGGTGGGTACTCGGGGCAGGGGAGGAGCCAGGAGCATCAGCAATGGACCCAAGAAGAGGAGAATTAGGACTGCTCTGTGCAGAACCATTACACAGAGCAGGGAAGTAGAACATGTTTGGTAAAGAAAAAAAAAATGGAAGTGATTTATTCTTTTAAGTTTTTATTTTTTTTGTTTAATTTGTACTTACCTGCTCTGTGCAGTGGTTCTGCACAGAGCAGCCCAGATCCTCCTTGTGTCCCTTGCCGATGTCCCTGGAAACTTTCTACACCTGAGCTGGATCGCTGCTCTGTGCCTCCATTCAGACACGGAGCTGCAGCTCGGCCCCGCCCCCCTCTCTCTCCTCATTGGCTCACTGGCTGTGATTGACTGCAGTGGAAGCCAATGGCGCCTGCTGCTGTGTCTCAGCCAATCAGGAAGGTGAGTCCTGGACAACCGAGGCAGTCGTGCAACATTGCTTAATCAAGATGGGGCTCAGGTAAGTATGGGGGGGGGCTGCTGCACACAGTTTTTTGTTTTTTTTTTTATCCTAACACATAGAATGCATTAAAGTAGAACTATATGCAAAACTTTTTTTTTTTTTTTACGCATTGAGTAGGGATGGGTTTTTCTTTTTTCTACCATCTGTGTCCCATTGCGCAGATTTCCCCTCACTTCCTGTCCCATAGCCAAACGGGAAGTGAGAGGCAATCCCTGCAAATTAGAGGAATTCCTTGGAGATCACCAGAACTAGTGTCCCCCCATTGGAAGATTTCCCCTCTATTATTTTCCTGGGGACAACCCAAAATTTGGAATTTTCTTTAATTTCACTTTTAATGATAATGGTAAACAAGACCAATAGAGAGGGTATATGTCCCTAATGGGTGGCACAGACAGCAATATTACCTGGCAGGGGTTCAAATCCCTTCCCACTCTATCCAAAACTAGAAAAAAAGTTTTGCTTTTAGTTATACTTTGATAAGAAATCTTCTGTCTTTAGAATCCCTTTAAGGGCTCTTTTACACTATGTGTCCGTCAAACGGACTCCGTTTATCTCAGCGTGGGATCGAGCCGCCGACCCCCCGCTGAGCAGGAGGGTGACAGCTGCTCTCCGCACTGTGTGCAGAGACACAGCTGTCAGTTCCCCATGCATCTTTATGGGGGAAATCGGATGGGAACGGACCGTCGGTCCGTTCTCATCCAATCCCATCCGATCCGATCCGCTGTACGGATGGAAAATAGGGTTTCCATCCGTCCAGATTTGACAGATAGGATCGGATGTCAGCAGACATGTCTCCGCTGATATCCGATGCCTCATAGAGATGCATGGGGGGACCGTTCAAATCTTCCAAAAAAACTGACAGGGGGATCTGAAGGGTCCGGTCCGCCTGTGTGAAAGAGAGCCCTAAGGGTTTACAATCACTTTCATTTATTCTGGCCATTGAAATTAAAAAATGGACTAGTGCTAAACTCTCATAGTTCTTAGTCTCATTTATACTTCTTATCATGCACTATATATGCGGTATTATATGAATGCATATATAAATTAAATGCCTACACTTAAATGGGTTTTTGCAGACAAATTGCTCTGCTCAGTGTAATGGCAACAGATATAGACTATTTTTTTCGATGTATAAGCAAACATGATGTAACCTTTTTTTTTTTTTTCTTGCTGAGGTTTGCAGCACCAGCGTTCCTTTTTGTCCATATCTAGTTTGTGTTTGTAAGTCTTCTCTGTCTATGCGGATATACATATTAATGAGCGTTGAAGCACTTTCACCAGAAGAGCCATGTCCTTGGACACTATTGCAAGCTTTTTATTGGCTCTGGATAATCCTACGCTGTTCGCGTCCTATCTGCGGTCTTTATAAAGTCAGCTAATTTGCATAATGTCAATATCAACCCCGATATGGGAAGAATTTTGTGCCGTACTACCGATCGCTCAATTGAAAGATACAGGAGCAATTAACTTGAAGATGCAGTTTAGAATTTATTCTGTTATTATCATTATTATTATTATTATTATTACTACTACTACTCTGCATTATCAGGAGATGGATTGGGGACAGTGGAAGATAGGGAGGGTCGGTCAGGGAAGACCGGATCAAACAGCCTTTTTACACATTGCAGAGGATTAACCCCTTAGGTTCCAGAGTGCTATAACAGGAATGATTTACTACATCATACAGACTGATTTTACCGTGGTGAGTTTAGTAGCAGTTTAACCACTTCCCGCCCGCCCTATAGGCAAATGACGGCGGGAATGTGGTTGAGTTATCCTGACCGGACGTCATATGACGGCGGCAGGATAACTCCGCTCTGGGCGCCCCCCGGGGGCGCGCAGAGCGGCGATCGGTGATGCGAGGTGTCAGTCTGACACCCTGCATCTCCGATCTCGGTAAAGAGCCTCTGACGGAGGCTCTTTACCATGTGATCAGCCGTGTCCAATCACGGCTGGTCACATAGTAAATAGGAACAGCCGTTGATCGGCTTTCCTTAGTTCGTGCCTGACAGGCACGAGTAAAGGAGCGCCGATCGGCGGCTCCCCTGACAGGGGGGGGGGTCGGCACTGGTAATCAGATCATTGATTACCAGTGCAGACCCTCGGGGGGGGGATGCCACTAGATCCACCAGGGATGCCCACTATGACCCCAGGGATGCCCACTATGACCCCAGGGATGCCCACTATGGCCACCAGGGATGGCAATCAGGGCTCAGGGAGCCCCCCATTGCCCACCCCATCAGTGCTGCCCACCAGTGCCCTCCCTATCAGTGCTGCCCACAAGTGCCCATCATTGCCATCCTTAAGTGTCGCCCACCAGTGCCCATTATTGCCCACCGGTGCCGCCTATCAGTGCCCATTAGTGCCCATCAGTGCCGTCCATCAGTGCCGCCCATCAGTGCCCATCAGTGCCGCCTATCAGTGCCCATTAGTGCGCGTCAGTGCCACCTATCAGTGCCCGTCAGTGCCACCTATCAGTGCCCATCAATGCCGCCTATCAGTGCCCAGCAGTGCCGCCTATCAGTGCCCACCAATGCTGCATATCAGTGCTACCTATCAGTGCCGCATATCAGTGCCGCCTATCAGTGCCGCCTATCAGTGCCACCCCATCAGTGCCACCCCATCAGTGCCACCCCATCAGTGCCTCCTCATCAGTGCCTGTCAGTGCAGTCTCATCAGTGCTCATCAGTGCAGGAAAAAAATTATTTATTTACAAAATTGTATAACATAAACAAAATTTTTTTTTTTTTTTTTAAACTTTTCGGTCTTTTTTTATTTGTTTAGCAAAAAGTAAAAATCGCACAGATGATCAAATACCACCGAAAGAAAGCTCTATTTGTGGGGGGAAAATGACATAAATTTGGTGTAGGTACAGTGTTGCATGACCGCGCAATTGTCATTCAAAATGCAACAGCGCTAAAAGGGGAAAATTGGCCTGGGCGGGAAGGGAGGGAAGTGCCCTGTATTAAAGTGGTTAAAGGAATTGTAAAGTCTCAAGGTTTTTCATCTTAATGCATTCTATGTATTAAGGTGAAAAACCTTCTTGGTTGCAGAACCCCCTAGATCCCCTGTTATTCTTACCTGAACCCAAATGTTCCAGCGACGAGTGCGAACCCAGCAGCTCCAACCGCTGTCTCAGGTCCTCATTGGAAAGATTGATAACAGCAGGAGCCATTGGCTCCCTCTGCTTTCAATCAAATACAGTGACACGGGAGCGGGGGGGTGGGGCCGAGTCCTGCTGTCTGTGTGAGTCGACACAGCAACAGGACTCGAGAGCGTGCCCGCACAGGTGCCCCCATGGAAAGTGGCTCTCCGTGGGGGAACCCGATGAAGAGGAGGAGCCACAATCAACGCTGGGGCACCCCATAAAAGGAGACTGATCTATGCAAAACCCTTGCACAGAGGAGGTAAGTATAACCAGTTTCTAAAAAAAAAAAAAAAAACCTTTACAATCACTTTAGGCTTCAAACTTGTCAAAGCTCACATAGACTTTCTCTCTGTGCCAATCAGAAGGAACCAACCATTGCCACATGGGAAGGGGAAGTAAATCTTGAGCTCTTTTTCCTTCCAACAGATGAGCAGAATGATGTAGAAGCAAGGAAAGGCGAGTATATTCTGCTGAGAATGGGGGAGCTAGTTAAACCTTTTACATTGCTCTGCATAGACAAAAGAAAGGTTCACTTTAAGTTGCATATATTGGGCTTTGAATGGAGGAACTATGGAACAATATAGAGGATGTGAGCTTTTGACTGAAGTTTCCTAGGAAACAAAAATACAAATGCAGCTTCATTCATGTGAAATGCATTAAAGCACAGGTAAAATATATGCATTTTCTGAATGATTGATTGGTGTGGACGGGGTCTAAGTAGGCGTCTTCTGGCAGTTCAGAGACGTTTGTGTTAATGATCAACTTCAGGGAGTGAAGCTCAAAGAATGTTACATTTTAATCTTACAGTATTAAAGCTGTAGTTTTATCATCACTTCAATATCATTTGAACTTTAAA
Organism: Pelophylax lessonae; assembly: GCF_965119305.1. Lineage (NCBI taxonomy): Eukaryota > Metazoa > Chordata > Amphibia > Anura > Ranidae > Pelophylax > Pelophylax lessonae. The sequence goes on from NC_138772.1 coordinate 115,068,042, forward strand.
CTCAATCACCTGATGCACGCACACGTCGCACACACACGCCGCACACACACGTCGCACACCTTGAAGAGATAACAGACTGAAGCAGGTAATCATTGCCTTTTCATAAAAAATGCTTGTTATAGCCAACATCAATGGCTGTCATTCATTAAGTGTAATAAAACTTTCACTCTCCGATCTTATTGCACAGATTTTTGCACCTGTTTCTGATTCCTGTACACATATTGGAGCATTAGGTACGTCATTTAAAGAACAGGGATTTTAGACATTGCTCCGGAGTTCTATTTGAGTCCCCCGGGAAAGGATTGGCTCCTGGTTATATTTTACTTGTCTCTTCTCTCAAAAGCGTTGTCAGAGTCCATTCCCATTAAACCTTGTATTGGTTAAAGTGAATGCCCTTGACAATCCTTTTTTTTTGTGTGTGCTTTTATCTAGAAGCGATCGGCGCATCACTATGAATCTCAGCAGGGAGTGTGCTAAATTGCCGGTGTAACTTTCACTGAGAGTTGATATGATCATAAGGTTTTCCTTGACAACTCTTCACAAATAAAAACAATTTGTGATCATTCATGGAGACTTTTTAAACTCTACTGTTGACCAGAAAAGAAACCGAATTGCATCCAAACAAACATCATGATCTTCGCTTTCTTTTACGTTGCAGATGAAAACTTGCCATGCAGTATTCTGTGCATAGCTCTAGTCTCTGAAATAACCATTCTCAACCAAAGGTTGCCTGGGGTTTCTTGAGCTGCAGCTGATTGACCTCCCATCTGATGGTGCCGGCACGCTTTTGGGCCCAACGCCACCTGGCAGATCTTTTTAGCTTTCTTCCCACTGACCATCAATGTAAGGGACCTTCTTCCCGTTGACCGCCAGATGAATGAATTTTAGTAGGGTTCCCTGAGACTTGAAAATTATCCATCTGGGGTAAAAAGGTTGAGAGAGGCTGCTCTAGATGAAGTCTTCATTAGTTAGGGCCATAAAAATCTGATTCCCCCACCACCACCGCTTTCTCCGTTGCAGTATAGGACTGGGGGGCATAATAAGGGCTCACAATAGCCGGCTGAAGCAAATCCATTTTGTTAACTGAGTTTTCAAAGTTAGAAAAATCCTAATGCACCAAAAGAATACATTCTCAACTTAAATCCCAAATAATCAGATCTTTAAAGTGGAACTGTAGTTAAAAAAAAAAAAAAAAACACCCAAAACATTAAATATTCTAGTTATGCATTTATGAAAAAAAAAGAAGAGCATATCTCTAACTATTAAAAATCAGGTGCACTCTTTAAAAGTATTAAAATGATAATATAATATTAAAATAATAAACTCCTCTAGAGTCCACTAGCGGCGCTAGTCAGTCTATGTTCACCATATACTGTGTATAGGTAAATGCAAAAAAGAGAGTCCAACACCAGATGTGTAAAGGTAATCCAAATATTCACAGTCCAGCCGCCAGCCAGTTGCAGTATGACTGAACTCCTGAGAGGGATAAGATGACAAGACCTCCACCTCACCACGGTGCACACCCTGAAGGAAATGCACTTACCAGACGTGACTGAACCGCAGGCTCGTAGTGATAAAACCCTGTCAGGTCCTCCTCAACCCGAGATCTCTCCGACTGATAAGTAGGCTGGTTCAACCACTCACAAGGTGTACATGCAAAAATAAAGCGTCATAGGCACATAGCGTAACCCCGTTTTCACTTTATTGTAAAGGTATGCATGACATCAAACTCTTAAGACTTGCACTCACATGTTAAAAATTAAATCCTACACATAGTCATCATAGATGTGTGTCCGTTACCGTGCAGTCGTTCGTCCAGCACCGATCGTGGAAAAGCCGCCGGGTACCGAGGCGGGGAACTTCCGGGTGCGGCGTCTGACGTGTACCGGTAACTATGGAAACCGCGTGCTCACGCCCTAACGCGTTTCGTCATCACGGACTTCAACTGAGGGCCCTCAATAAAGTGAAAACGGGGTTACGCTATGTGCCTATGACGCTTTATTTTTGCTTCTGCTTGCTCTGTGCAAACCACAGCACATGCTGCACAGAGAAGGTTTTTTTACCTTCATGCATAGAATACATGAAGGTAAAAAAAACTTTCGTCCTTTAGAACCACTTTAACTTAATGAAGACATTGCTGGCAGCAAACAGAGTGTAATTTATTTTCAGTCCTGAAAACAGGGTGAGGTTGACTATCCTAGAACTTAAGGGCCATACACACTATAAGATTTTCTGAAGACTTTTTCCTTCAGATTTACCTTTTCTATGTAGTGCAAGGGCCTGCCAGATTGCATACAAATTGAAAGTGTTTAGATTTGACCTCATATTATATGGTTTTGGTAAATCTAAAGGAAAAAGTCTTCAGAAAATCTTATAGTGTGTATGGCCCATTAGTCTTTCTTTAAAAAATGAGGCGGGGATCATGTACCCTTTATCCTGGGCAGGAAATGCACCAAGAAAGACTGGCAGGTACCGAAGGATTAGGCACAATGTACTTCAAAGTTTTGTTAGCTGATGACCCAGTCTCTGGAAGGTATTTGCTGAGACAAAGCAAGTTACCCAGAAAAATTACAGCCAGATACCTCCGCGATATCATTATACTGAAAATATAACAAAAAAACTCATGGGCACAATTGGAGTCAATTTCTATTTAACCACTTCTGGACCGGAAGGATTTACCTCTCAATGACCAGATGACCAGGCCATTTTTTGCGATCCGGCACTGCATTCCTTTAACTGACAGTTGTGCAGTCGTGCGACACTGTATCCAAATATGATTGATGTCCTTTTTAGAGCTTTCTTTTGATGGTATTTGATCACCTCTGGAATTTTTATTTTTTTGCGCTATAAACAGTAAGAGTGACCATTTTGGAAAAAAAAAATATATATATTTTTTACATTTTTAACATTTCCAATAAAAAAAATTTAAAAATCTAATTTTTTCATCATTTTTGTCCAATTTGTATTCTGCTACATATATTTGGTAAAATAAATAATTAATATTAGCTTCTACAAACTAGGGGAAATATTTTGTCATTTTTTATTCTTTTCTTACTAGTAATGGCGGCGATCTGCGATTTTTAGCGGGACTGCGACAATGCGTCTGACAGATCGGACACCTAACTGACATTTTTGACACTTTTGGGGGGACCAGTGACATTACTGCAGTAATCAGTGCTAAAAATATGCACTGTTACTGTAATAATGACACTGGCAGGGAAGGGGTTAACTAGGGAACAACAACAAAAAGAAAAGGGGCACACCGACCGACCTAGTGCATTACCACTAAAAATCTATTAAAAATATTAAAAAGTATACATTATACTCACAAAGCAGGTGTGAATGGACACACATCAACATAATACACATGAAGTCTCCAAGGTAGCCAAGGGACCGCACTGTGCTGAATGGTATGCAGTGTGCCGCATGAGGCTGCTGTGTCTAGGCTGACGCGTTTCAGGGGCGAGCCCCCTTACTCAGAGCCAAAAAGAATTGCTGCTGACAGTCTGCACAGAGAAGGTTGTGAAGTCTGAAGTATTCCTCTTCCCTCCAGACCTGTTTTTCACTCGAGTGCAGGAGAATTGTTCTACTACAGGGAAGGGGTTAACACCAGAGCCGATCAAAGGTTAAATGGGTCCCTAGGGGGTTGCTTTCTAACTGTGGGGTGGATGGGCTTTCTGCATGAACACAGAGACCTGGGTTCCTAAATAGGAGGAGTACAGGATCCCTGTGTTCATTACTAACAGAACAGTGGTCTGCTGTGTTTACAACGGAAGACCGTTTTTCTGTCTCCTTAGGGAGCGTTCGTGGGTGCCCGGCAGCAATCTCGGCTGCCAGACCCGCTGATTGGCTCCCCTTGTGGCCAATAGGTGTGTGCGCCCCCGCTAGCGGTCCTGCGGAGCAATGTACAGGTAAGTTTTTTCGCGAGACAGAGCCCGACTTGCCGCAGTAAAACTACAGTGGCTGGTCCGCAAGCGATTAAACTGTTATTAACTGGTTAAAGGATAAAAACGACATTTTTAAAAGGACAGCGTTGGAATACTACATTTATCTTCTAGGTAGATGCATCTACTTTTGGCATCAGCTGTGCTAAATTGTTAAAAGTGCTCTGTAGCAGCTCGTGTTTCAGCTTGTAACTGCTATGCAAACTCCATTACATTCCTGCAGGAAAATAATACATAAAATTAAATATAAAAAATAGCAGCCGGGCTTCAAGTGAGTTGGCTGTAAGTTAATTTAATTGTATGCACATTACCTCCAAAACGGCATCTACTTAAACTTTCGCTATTAAGTTTTTATTGTAATGTCTGCAAACTTCAGTGATTTTAAACCACAAAACAGAACGGCAGCACAAAACAAAGCAAGATGTTCTTCCACGGTTGTACGAGCCGTATGAGCGATATTACTTGTGTGGTCAGGCTGTCTTCTATTCTGCAGGCACTTCCGTGTTGTTTAAATGATTGGCATGTTTAAGTCGATGCTCTAAGATTTAATGATTGCCTTTTTAACCACTTAAGCCCCGGAAGATTTTACCTCCTTTCTGACCAGGGGGTATTTTGCGATTCGGCACTGCGTGACTTTAACGGACAATCGCGCGGTCGTGCGAAGCTGTACCTAAACAAATTTGACGTCTTTTTTCCCGACAAACAGAGCTTTCTTTTGGTGGTATTTGATCATGCGCTATATTAAAAAAAAGAGCGAAAATTTTGCAAAAATAACAATATTTTTCACATATTTTTTTTTATATGAAATTCCCCCCCAAAAACTGTAAAAATCAATTTTTTTAAATTTTTGGCCAATTTGTTTTCTGCTACCTATGTTTGGTAAAAAAAAAATCACAATAAGCGTATTTTGATTGGTTTGCGCAAAAGTTATTGCGTTTTACTAACTAAGGGAAAGATTTTTGTTGTTTTTTTTTTTTAACAAGTAATGGCGGCGATCTGCGATTTTTTTTTCGGACAGATCGGACCCTTGACTGACATTTTTAACACTTTTGGGGGAACCAGTGACATTACTACAGTAATCAGTGCTATACATATGCACTGTTACTGTAAAAATGACACTGGCAGGGAAGGGGTTAACTTTATTAGAGATGCAGTGACTATGTGTGTCCCTAGGGGTGTGCTTCTTACTGTGCAGGGATGTGGCTGTGTGTGTGTAGCGGCACAGATCAACGGTCCTACATAGCAGGACTGTTAGATCTGTGCTTTTACACAGGGAAGAATGACAGGCGGCTTTGTTTACACTAGCCGCCTGCCTTTCTCCCTTCACAGCGGACGATCGCGAGTCACACGCATGGAGGTGTCCGTGAACGAGCCGAGGCGGGAGCTATTGGCTCCCAGGCTAGTGACGTACCGGTACGTCACTTTGCCTGGCCGGGGCTGACCGCCGCAGTATATGTACTTGCGGCGGTCGGCAACCGGTTACGATTTTTGTGCAGCTAATGTTTGCGTATGTAAACAAGTTTTACCATTTGCCAACTTTATTTTTCTTGGGTGGTTTGGTTCACCTGACCTGAACTTTATCTGAACGCTTATAAGGCCCCTTTCACACAGGCTTTCCGATCCGCCTGTCAGTTTTTCTGCTGGACCTGATCAGATGCTCCATGCATCCCTATGGGGCATCGGATGTCAGTGGAGACATCTCCGCTGACACCCACTGCTATCCGATCCGATCCTGTCCGTGAAATCCGGACGGATGGAAACTCTATTTTCCATCCGTCTGGAAGATCGGATGAGAACAGACAGGCGGTCTGTTCTCATTCAATCTCCCCATGGAGGTGAGCCGGGGATCTGACGGCTCTGTCTCTGCACACAGAGCGGAGACGGAGCTGTCATCCACCTGCTCAGTGGGGATCGGCGGATCGTTCCCCCGCTGAGCAGAATGGACTCCGTCGGGCGCACCGCCCCTTGTGAATGGAGCCTAAAAATATATAAGTATGCCAACTCTGGCAGGGTTCAGGTTTTCTTGTAATAATCCCCCCCATCCAAAAAAGCCCCCCAAAAAAACTGTTGCTGTATCTGCTTAAAAATTAGTACCCGAACCTGGGCCTTAATTTGTTTGCTTTACCTATGTAAAGTTAATTTAAACCTTCTAGTCCATCTAACACCACTGTCTCCACAAACTGACAAAAAATGTTGTACAAGGTTGGCTATGCTGCTCCTCTTGGGGGGGGGGGGGGGGGTGTAGCCATTCTAAGGCCCCATTCACATGGGCGATCCCATCAGGTCCTGTACTTCAGTCAGACCCAATTGGGTGGTCAATGTATCCCTATAGACTGGCGGTGTAAAATGACTTTTAACTGAAATCTGATCTATTTCGCTAATAAATAAAAAAAGTGGGGGTATTCTACCCCCTTCCATCTACATGGATCAGAAAGACAGACAGATGTAAATGGGCAGCCAGTCCGTGTATACCCGGCTGTCCATAGAGCAAAGCTGGCTCCATCTGTGCCTGTTCTGCAGAAACTGAGCGGACACGGACCTATCGTCCATTCTGCTCCGTGTGAAAGGCGCCTAATACAGGAAGTGTGTTATGGGCCAAATCACAAGGAAAAATAAAGGAATAAAAGCTTAAAGCGTGATCGCTATACAGTACAAGGATTTTAGCAAACGTTGTTGCAGATTTCTACCTTTTATTATTCTGAAGAAATCATTGTTTGTTTCTCTGTGCTTAGTGGGACAAATGGGAGTGGTTTCATAATGATCTATCAGCTGTGGCAGCTGCAGGACTCTAATAAGGAGAATCGGCAGTGGATTCGCAGGGTTCCCGTATCGCATATGCGTGAACCAGCACTAAGAACAAACCTACAGTCCCTATCTTATTTGTAACCCGGGGACCGCCTGTATTTGCATTTGAAAAGATGAGTAAACGAACATTAATGATGTCTGCCTCGACTAACAGACGTAGCAGAATGCTAAGCGTTTTATTTCATCCACAGTGCATATAGGTGAGAATTGCTGGTGGCTGTAGCAATAAATGGATATCTGGGTACATAGATTGATGGACTATGAAATGTTAATATACAGTGACAGGCTGACTTCAGGAAAGTGTAGCTGTTGTTTACTCTGATGGCAATCCTTGAAACGACTCTAACTGCAAGACGGGTAATTTGACCGTGGTCATTCAGTCTGCACCTCATTTGATCCACATTGCATGCTTTTCAAATAAGGCAATTTAAGTAGCTGCCAATCAACATGAGGACTTCAGCGTGAAATTCCAGCTGGAACTAGTTTTGCCCAATTCCTTTTTTCACTTTAGAAAATAGTTGCGCAAAGCAGATAAGTGTAAGCACTGAGACGCTGCCATCATTTCTGCACGCGACATTTAGTGGTACCAGCAGATGCTATCTGCAATCCATTCATGGTGTTTACATCAATCTCTCTGGCTTCAGTTAAGATTTCATCTTAAAGCATATTTCAGCTTATCTTTAACCACTTCTGGGCCGGAAGGATTTACCCCCTTAATGACCAGGCCATATTTTGCAATACAGCACTGTTTCTTTAACAGGCAATTGCACTGTCGTGCGACGCTGCATCCCAATACAATTGATGTCCTTTTTTACCCAATAGAGCTTTGGTGGTATTTGATTACCTGTGCGATTTTTTTTTTTTTTTTTTTTTTTTTTTTTTTTTTTTTTTTTGCGCTATAAACAAAAAATGTGCGACATTTCAGAAAAAAAAAAAAAAAAAACTATTTTTTTACTTTCTGCTATAAAACATTCCCAATGAAAAAAAAAATTAACAAATCTAATTTTTTTTCATTATTTTAGGCCAATTTGTGTTCTGCTGCATATTTTTGTTAAAAAAAAAAAAAAAAAAACCCAATACGTGTATATTGGTTGGTTTGCGCAAAAGTTATTGCGTCTACAAGTTAGGGGAAGGATTTGTCACTTTTATTCATTTTATTTATTTTTTTTACTAGTAATGGTAATCAGCAATTTTTAGCGGGACTGTGACATTGCGGCAGACAGATCGGACACCTATAAAATGTAATTTTTGACAATTTTGGGGGAGATCAGTGACATTACTACAGTAATCGGTGCTAACAATATGCACTGTTACTGTACAAATGACACTGGCAAGGAAGGGGTTAACACCAGGGCCGATAAAAAGGTTAAATGTGTCCCTAGTGGGTGCTTTCTAACTGTGGGGGGGGGAGAGATGGGCTTGCTGCATGAACACAGAGACCTGTGTTCTGAAATAAGAGGAACACCGGATCCCTGTGTTCACTGCTGACAGAACAGCAGTCTGCCGTGTTTACAACTCCACGGGGAATGGCTGTGTGTTGTTATTTTGAGGGGACAGCAAATTTACACTGTTAGTGCCGGTTCACAGTACTGCGGGTGCGCTGATCGCATGTAATTCGTAGCGCACTGCTCCTTCATTACATGCGATCGGAGGTGCGGATGCAAATTCAACCATACACTTTGTATGGCTGAATTCGCACTGCACCCGCACAAAAGACGCACAGGACCCTTTTTTTCAGCCGAATCAGGATCGGATCGCACAGTGGTTCACACTTGTGCGATCCAATCCTGTGCGAACTGTCAGATCGCACTGCGATATGCGATCAAAATGGGGGTGTCGTTAACATTTAATTGACACCCCCTGCATATCGCATATGGCAGTGTGAACTGCCTCTTGTGTGGATGCAATGCGGGAACAGGCTGCTAATTTGCAGCCTTCCCACATCGCACAAGTGTGACCCGGCACTTATACAAGCTGTACACTCACTACTTTACATTGTAGCAAAGTGTCATTTCTTCAGTGTTGTCACATGAAGTCCCCGTTCACACTAAGGCGACCTGTGAGGTGACCTGGTCGCCTCACAGGTCGCCGTAGGTTGCCTTCCATAGGGAAGCTGCGGACCGGTTCTAATAGGAGCGACACAAGTCGCTCCGACTTAGAAAAAGGGTCCGGAGCTTCTTTGGGGCGACCCGGCGCGACCGTCATAGACTTCAATTTTATGAAGTCCGTGCCGGCCGCTCCGAGGTCGCGGCGCGCTGCTCGCACCGCGACCTCGGAGGTCCCCCCCCCCCCCCCCTAAGTCGGATCGCCCCAGTGTGAACGGGGCCGAAAAGATATAATAAACTATTTACAAAAATAGGAGGGGTGTACTCACTTTTGTGAGATACCGTATGTGTGTATGTATATATATATATATAATATATATTCTCCTGGATAGCTGCTGTAAAAAGAAAAAAAAGAAAACGGACAGGTTTTAATCCGTATTCCCCTAAAGACAGGCATTTTTATTTCTGGCTGTAGTGTTGGAGGATTCCCCCAACGTCCTCTCTAGTAAAATATTGTCAGCAGGATGGGAAATCTGTATTGGATAGGGGTGTATAAGCCTGGCGGTAGTTTTTATTTTAACTTTCCTCGCTATACTCAAAGCTTTGAAAAAAGTTTTGGCTGGGCTTATATTTTTTATCTTTCCTGATTTTGAATTGCATATTCCAAATTGTGGTGAAAATCCGACACTTCACACTTCCTCAACATTTCTGATTTTGTGACAAAAGTGACACTATGTTGTGAAGTGTATGGTCAGCACTCCTCATTAGAACCGGTGTTTTATCATTGCTTTTTCTTCTTTTTTTTCAAAACACAGGGTTCCTGATGTATGAAAGTGTCTGCCAGAATGACATGGTGCTTAGAGCAGCCAATCGGCATCTCATTCTAAACTGCCCTAAAGCCATGAAAAGAAGTGATGAGTTGGCACAGCAAGCTTGGACCATTCTTAACCACTTTACCCCCCCTAATGACCAGGCCATTTTTTTGCAATACGGCACTGCGTTCCTTTAACTGAGAATTGCACGTTGTGCGACACTGTACCCAAATGATGATATTCGATCAGCTGTGTGATTTTTATTTTTTATTTTTTCGTGCTATAAACAAGAAAAGAGCGACAGTTTTGAAAAAACAAAACATTTTTTTTTTTTTTTTTTTACTTTCTGCTATAAAACACATCCAATGAAAAAAAAAAAATGTAAAAAAATCTTAATTTCTTCATCAAGTTTAGGCCATTAAGTATTCTGCCACATATTTTTGTTAAAAAAAAAAAAAGCCCAATAAGCATATATTGATTGATTGGTTTGTTCAAAAGATATAGCATCTACAAACAGTGGGATATTTTAAGGATATTTTATTTTTTATTTTTTTTTTTACTAATAATGTCGGCAATCAGCGACTTATAGCGAGACTGTGACATTGCAGCAGACAAAACAGACACCCAACTGACACGTTTGACGTTTTTTTTGGGGACCTGTGACACCAGTACAGTGATCAGTGCTAAAAAAAATGCACTGTTACTGTACTAATGACACTGGCAGGGAAGGGGATAATATTAGGGGTGATCAAAGGGTTTAATGTGTCCCTAGGGGGTGCTTGCTAACTGTGTGGGGGTTGCTCTGATTAGGGGAAGACAGAGAGCCGTGTTCCTGCTTAGCAGAAACACAAGATCTCCATCTTATCCCCTGTCAAACCGACTTTCTGCCTTGTTTACATAAGAAAACCGCCGTTCTGTCTCCCTAGGAAATTATCGCGGGTGGCCGGCAGGCATCAGGTCCCCTGGACCGGCTGTTGGGCTCTCCCTCTCTCCAATCAGCGCGCGATCGTGTCTCCGGCACCACCTTGAGGCTGGTGCATGAAATGACATACAGATACGTGATTTTGCGCAATAGAGCTGACCTGCTGCAGTAAATGTACGTTATGTAGTTGGCTAGTGGTTAAACTTTATGCCAAGGTGAGGATAGCCAGGGTTCTACTGCAGTCTCAGTCACTGTTAGAGGGATTTATCCTTATTTCCTGTTCTGACAATGTTTTACCAGACAGGATGTGAGGGGTACTCACGGAATGCAACATGGATAGGATCAAAAATGATTTTCTTTAGTGAAGTGGAGGAAAGCTAGAACCCTCCCACCCCCTTCCTTCCTTTTTTTTTTTTTTTTTTTTTTTTTGGGGCTTGTGTCCTTGTTTTCTTAATTTCCTGTTTGGTTAAACTGTTGTCATAAGGCCAGGAAGTGAGGCTGAATCCCCCCAACAGCAGCCCAGATGTAAACAGTTTCCTGTTTGTTTGAAGTGTTGTCAGAAGAGCAGGAAGTGAGGGTAAATTGTCCCCCCCCCTCCCTCACAACAGCAGCCCAGATAGTTGTAAACAGCTTCCTGTTTCGTTGAAGTGTTGTCAGAAGAGTAGGAAGTGAGGGTGAATTCCCCCCAACAGCGGCCCAGATAGTAAACCATTTCCTGTTTGGTTAAAGTGTTGTCAGAAGACCAGGAAGTGAGGGTGAATTCCCCCCAACAGCGGCCCAGATAGTAAACCATTTCCTGTTTGGTTGAAGTGTTGTGAGAAGAGTAGGAAGTGAGGGTGAATCCCCCCAACAGCGGCACAGATAGTAAACCATTTCCTGTTTGGTTGAAGTGTTGTCAGAAGAGCAGGAAGTGAGGGTGAATCCCCCCAACAGCGGCACAGATAGTAAACCATTTCCTGTTTGGTTGAAGTGTTGTCAGAAGACCAGGAAGTGAGGGTGAATCCCCCCAACAGCGGCCCAGATAGTAAACCATTTCCTGTTTGGTTGAAGTGTTTTCAGAAGAGCAGGAAGTGAGGGTGAATCCCCCCAACAGCGGCCCAGATAGTAAACCATTTCCTGTTTGGTTGAAGTGTTGTCAGAAGACCAGGAAGTGAGGATGAATCCCCCCAACAGCAGCCCAGATAGTTGTAAACAGCTTCCTGTTTGGTTGAAGTGTTGTCAGAAGAATAGGAAGTGAGGGTGAATTCCCCCCAACAGCGGCCCAGATAGTAAACCATTTCCTGTTTGGTTGAAGTGTTGTCAGAAGAGCAGGAAGTGAGGGTGAATCCCCCCCCCCCCCAACAGCGGCCCAGATAGTAAACCATTTCCTGTTTGGTTGAAGTGTTGTCAGAAGAATAGGAAGTGAGGGTGAATTCCCCCCAACAGCGGCCCAGATAGTAAACCATTTCCTGTTTGGTTGAAGTGTTGTCAGAAGAGAAGGAAGTGAGGGTGAATTCCCCCCAACAGCAACCAAGATAGTAGTAAAAGCTGACAGGACTTCTAGTCTTTTCCCACTCCATCCAAAACGAAATAGAAATGGTTTGACATAGATGGAAAGATAAGCGCAGAGATACAGGGTTCGTACGGTCATTAAAAACCTGGAAAAGTTATGGAATTCTGAGATGACACTTTCCAGGCCTGGAAAGGTCATGGAAAAGTACGATTTTACAAATGTTTTGGAAAAGTCATGGAAATCTGGGGAGGAGCGGGGGGGGGGGGGGAGCGGCGGGGGGAGCGGATGCTTAAAACTTTTTTATTGCGAATTAATGTATAATTATTTTATTTTATGCTTGTGCACATTTCCGGGTCCGCAGCAGCCGAGGAGTAGATCATACACCAAGCACCAATCGCTGGCAGCGGGGAGGGCCGGGCCGCGGTTTGCCTGTATGTGACTGGCCAGCAGCAGCAAACCAATCACAGGCGGCGGAAGCGTCACTGGAGGGCTGCCTGTGATTGGTTTGCTGCTGCTGGCCAGTCACATACAGGCAAACCGCGGCCCGGCCCTCCCTGCTGCCTGTCATTGGCAGTGTTCCCTTTAAGGTGCGCGCGTGCCCGGACGCGCAGTGTAAATTACATCGCGCGCAAGCACCTAGTTAGACGGCGCAGCCGCAGACGGGGCGGCAAGGGAGCAGAGCGTGCACCCCGAGAGCACGCCCATTGTGTGACAATAGCGAATGAAAATTCGCTATTGTCATGCGGATCCTCCTCCTGGCCAATCAGGAAGCGGGTCCTCCCGCTTCCTGATTGGCCGAAAGGCCAACTTCATGCCATTGGCCGAGGAGGAGGCGCCGGGACTCGGGAGGACGGAGACGCGGGAAGCCGGGGACTGAAGAGTGACTGTGACTGTCCGTGAGGTAAGTGCACGGGGTCGCGGGGGGGGGGGGCCATGTCACGGCTGGTCAAACACCAGAAGATCCACTCAGGAGGTCGGAAGCTGTTCACTTGCTCGTAATGCAGCACATCCCTTACCCGGGCCGCAATGCCGACTTCCTGCTCCACCAGCATGTTAACGCAGGAGAGAAGCTGGCATCTCTGCATTGATTGGGGGCATTGCTGTGGGCACTCTGCAATTTATTGGGGGCAATGCTGTGGGCACTCTGCATTTATTGGGGGCATTGCTGTGGGCACTCTGCATTTTTTGGGTGCAATGCTGTGGGCACTCTGCAATTTATTGGGGGCATTGCTGTGGCACTCTGCAATTTATTGGGGGCATTGCTGTGCCACTCTGCAATTTATTGGGGGCATTGCTTTGGGCACTCTGCAATTTATTGGGGGCATTGCTGTGGGCACTCTGCAATTTATTGGGGGCATTGCTGTGCACTCTGCAATTTATTGGGGGCATTGCTGTGCACTCTGCAATTTATTGGGGGCATTGCTGTGCACTCTACAATTTATTGGGGGCATTGCTGTGGGCACTCTGCAATTTATTGGGGGCATTGCTGTGGCACTCTGCAATTTATTGGGGGCATTGCTGTGGGCACTCTGCAATGTATTGGGGGCATTGCTGTGGCACTCTGCAATTTATTGGGGGCATTGCTGTGGCACTCTGCAATTTATTGGGGGCATTGCTGTGGCACTCTGCAATTTATTGGGGGCATTGCTGTGGCACTCTGCAATTGATTGGGGCATTGCTGTGGCACTCTGCAATTGATTGGGGGCACGCTGGTCACTCTGCATTGACGTCCCCCCCGCTCAGTCTAAAGGTTTGCGCTCATGACTCACTGCCACCTGAACAGCTTTATTTGGGCAAGCAGGAGCACCACTGTTCTTTCTCCCAAAAGTAAGTGCCGCATTAGTGCACCATCAGATCTGTGCCACCCATACCAGTCTGCCTGCACCTCATGACTGTCGCTTGGGCCTTAAAAGATTACTGTGCTGCATTTTGGGTGTGCTGGGTGTGACACATGCTGGGTGTGACATAGATTTTCTTCTTATTTAACACGTATACATAGACATTCCATTAAACATTAGGTCATGAATATTTACGTGAAGTCATGGAAAAGTCATGGAAAAGTCATGGAATTTCATTGGTGAAAATGTGTATGAACCCTGGAGATGGCTGTTGTTTTTCTGTCCATAGATAACATCTTCCTAAATGCCTGAGACGCCAGTGATGTAATCAGGGAAACTGAGGTGACAATAGGAGACTGACAGGAGCTTCTGTAAGAAATATACAACAAATCCTTCATGTTCTGAACTGGTACGACTGGTGTATTATTTTATTTTTTTCTCCTTTAAACAAAAGAGCTATGTGGCATGTTTTTTTCCTAAGTGGAGGCCTGTACAATTTAATCCTCATTACAACTATGGGCTATTATGTGCCTTTGAAGTGTCATGTGTTCCTGATGCTAAAATGGAAGATCAAAGGCTCACTGACCCATAAGGCAGGCTTGACGGTGATGAGATGTGAAGGGGAAAGCGTTTGAATTGTGGTGCATTATAAATGGGTAATGTTTATTCTCGGCGATCAGTGTAACACATTCCTGAACTGCGTGCAATGTGAGAACATACACAGTAACAAATATACCCACAAACTGGCAGATGCCCACATCTGCGGATCACTTGAATCCTTTTAAGTTTGTGATCTCCAAGGTTTAAAAATATTCTACACATATATTAATAACAAGTGTCTCCTGGGTCATTCAGATACATTTTCTATATAGAAGCGTTCCACCAAGCAGTATATTTGTATCCAAAATGGGAAAATTCGATCGTAGCAAGCTTGATGAATTATGGGCACTATATGGTCAGTACTGGTAATAAACAATGAAGAAAGGAGTTTAAAGTGACACTAAATTCTGGTTTTGGGGCCAGTTCACGCCATAGAAACACAGTCCAGATGCGTTCCGGATGCCTTTCTAAATGCGCGCTTTTGATTCTGGTGCTTTTTCAACGCCTCCTGGTGCCTCTTTTTTTCCACCTCCTTCTTTTTTTTTTTTCTTAAAGAGGAAGTAAACCCTCCTCTGACACTTGTACCTATAGGCAAGCCTATGATAAGGCTTACCTATAGGTACTGTAAATATCTCCCAAGCATGTACCGTTTAGGAGATATTTACCTTACATGCAGCCAGTGACGTCACTGGCGCATGCGCTCTGAAGGAACGGACGCTCGTGCCGTTCCTTCAGAGCTCTGTGCCGTGACCGTCGGCTCCAGCGCAGGTGCCCGGGAGTGACATCACCACGGCTCCGGCCAATCAGATGGCCGGATGCCACGATCCCGGAAGATGGGCGACTGGACATGTCGCCCGTCATAGAGGTGAGTGAGCGGCACGGCGGGGGCTCGTTGTAAGGTATTTCATAATGAGCTAGTATGCGATGCATACTAGCTCATTATGTGTTTCTCTTGCAGGTTGCAAAAAGAAAAAAAAAAAAATTTTGGGGGGTTTACAACCTCTTTAACCTTAAATAAGGACGTGTGTTCCTATGCATTTTTGGTATATTTAGGTGCGCTCGATGCATTTTACCGCATTCCAGTACAGTTCAGTGCAGAAAAATGCAGCATGTTCTACTTTTTTTCTGAAACTGGAACGCACTAGAACTGACTGCACTGGTGTGAACTATGCCATTGAAAACCATCACACCTACTATCCATGTGTTTTTTTTTTTTATGCAGAAAAAAAAAAAATGCACTGGACTACATGAAATTACAATCAAGTATGTATTATACAGCCTCCTCCAAATCCCTAAATTCCTATTTTTTTTTTTTTCTTTTCGATGCTGTGATACAACCTTCTGTTAGAGGGTGGCTACGTTCGTTCTCCACAGTCCCACTGTATGTAGGAATGTAGCCACCCTCTTTATCACTCCCCAGATGGACTAGGGACTGTAGGTGTGATTTGCATGGAGCAGTGCACATGACTGAAACTAATGTGCAGTGCTGTTAGAAAAAAAATGCTATGGCCCCTTACCCCCGGCCTCCCCCCTGCAGCTGCGGCTTCCCTGTAGGGTAGTGCTCAACAACAGCTGTGAATTCTGGAAACCCAGATGTGACCCATAGGCTCCCATAGCCTAGCCATTGTCAGTGTTCCTTCCTCTTCCCTGCAGCAGCTGCATACTGAAACAGGGAAGCTGGAACTGCAGGATCATGTGACCAGACTGGAATAAAAACCGATATGTATAAAGATCTTTTGCACTTGTTACCATTACAAGACTACATCATTTATGGGTTACACAGTAACATTTCCCTTGCATTATAAAGACAAAAAACTCCTTCCTCATGTGCCTAAAGCCTAGTCTGCATTCACCCGATCTCTAGCTACCAGAAACATGTTTCATGTAAATAGAGACTGTAAAATCCAATCTTGCATATAAGCAAGAAGATAACTTCTATACTACTAGTATGTGTACTTTACCTTGAAACACTGAAAGAGGTAGTAAACGGCTTCCATTTTTTTTTTTTTTTTTGGTCCGACCTGCAAAGTAAAGGCATTATGGGCTTGTATGCATTGCATACTAGCTCATTATGTGAAACTTACCCGCAAACGAACCTCTCATTATCACCGCTGAAGGGGGCATCCATTTTCACCCACCTTCCTTTCCGGGTCCATGGCTGTATGACTGGCCAGAGCCGCGTGACCTTATTCCGACAGCCGCCGGTCACGGCCCAGGGCTCTGAAGAAATGGCACAGGTGGCCGTTCCCTCAGAGGACATGCGCCGATGACTGAATCGACTGCATGTACAGTAAATATTTCCTAAACGGTGCACGTTTAGGTGATATTTACAGTACTTTTAGGTAAACCTTTTGTAGATTAAACAGTTTAAACTGTGCCTGCGAGTCGAGTGCTATGCGAATTAATTGTGTGAACCGGCATTAAGGCTTACTATTCTTAAAAATGTTCTGTCCCCTTCCTCTTACCAATCCTGCCTAACCTTAATGAAAAAGATCTGTATACTTTCCTATTTTAATCTGATGCGGTCAGGTCACATGCTCCAGCCTAAGGGGTATTCTACAACATCTAGGAATTCTATAAGTTGTGATATAACCTATAGGTTACCATGGTCCAGCCATTATCGGCGCTCCCTCTTTTCCCCTGCAGCAGCTGCCCACTGCCACAGGGGAGCCAGAGCTTGTGGGATCAGGTGACCAGAGCAGATTAAAAATAGGTAAGTAGACACACCTTTTTTTTTACAGGTTTGGCAGGATAGATTGGAGTAGAGGAGAGGGAACATTTTTAAGAATAGTGTTAGGCTTTTCTTCCGCTTAAAACTGTTTTTATGTCATTTTTAAATATATATTTTCAAATTGTTTTACATTTACATTTTGCATTAAAATACTACTTTGTGATCCTGCCATACAGGTCCCTGTTCTGACACATTCTGCAAAGTGTAACAACACTTTGTCCGTCTCCGAATTGTGGTCCTATGTTGTCACTGTTGCACAGACTTCAGATGGAGCGCACATGTGGATTCTTCAGCACATATACGGGGTGGATAAAAAAAAAATTGATAATTTTGTAAAAAACAGGATTTTTTTTTCGTTTTTAATCAAATTTATTTTAATAAATCCTTTTGGAGGACAAATCTATCTAAAGATAGTTTTCTATTTAAGATACAATAATAATTTAGTTTATTCAGCATGGAATGGAGCTTAGTTATGTAGCATGAGGCTGTATATTCTGCAATATTTACATTTTTGGTAAACTCCTTCAATAAATCTAAGCTCTGCAAGTTGAGATAACATGCAATGCATTGATGCATTCACACAATTTCATACGAACTACCAGCAAGAATGAGTCATTGCATTTTTAAAGAGCACCTGTCATTTCAGATCCATCATGACAGATCCTGTTAAGAGGACATCTGCTCACCTGCTGCCGCTACGTCCCTCACCTTGTTGTCACTGCCGCATTGCCAGCTGTCCCATTAACGTGAATTGGACTGTTGGTGAGTCAACAGTGGGTCCGAGGAGGAGCCGCTGTGAGACAGAGATGACTGCTGCTCTTTAAAAAATATGATTTAAATCAAGCCTGTTTACTAGTAATTTAAATCAAGTTCACAGTAAAACATAATAAAGTTAAATACTGGGTTTACTGTCCCTTTTTGAAGTTAAGCTCGCCCAAACAAAGTATTTTCTACACTAACAGGTGTGCCTGCTGGGCGCTCTGTATAAACTGTTTGTAGCTTCAGCGATATACAGTATTACAGCCTTATGTTCTGGGTGTGAGACCAGAAAATCCCAGAACAAAATTTAATCGGGCTGAATGGCCTTTAGCCATTCATAGGCAGCTTTGTATTCTATCAATTCTAATACAAAACTTCTTCTGATTGGCAGAGATTGTGATATCATCTGCCCACCTCTCCACCTCAGCCAATCGGAGGAAGCTTTGTATTTATTCAGAGAATACAAAGCTGCCTATGAATGGCTGAGCACCGCTTAACCTGACTCTATTTTGTGTTCGTGTGTGAGATGGGAAGCTCTCTTATCTGGAACATGAGACTGTATATAGCCGAGGCACCTGTTTAATGTAGAAAATAATTTATTTTGGCCAGCTTGGCCCAAACAAACTAGTTAAAAAGGCTCATTTAAAAAAAAAAAAAAAAAATAACAAACATGTTATACTTATCTGCTCTGTGCAGTTGGTTTTTCACAGAGTAGTCCAGATCCTTCTTCTTGGGTCCCTCGTCTGCTTTCCTGGCCCCTCCCTCCTGTTGAGTGCCCCTACAGCAACAGGAGGGAGGGGCTATTCAGACACGGAGCTGCGGCCCGGCCCGCCCCTTTCCTCTCCTCATTGACTGACTGACTGTCTTTATAGCAAGCGCGGTAGATAGCCCTAATTTTAGGACTATTCTTTTCTCTTTTACACTACTGCTGCTGCTACACATACACATTTTGTCACTATTTTATTATTATAATATATTATTTGAATATTTAATAGTTATTTAAAACACTAATTCCTAGGCGCGGGGAATACACCTTTCTTTGAAAGAGGTACTTGTTTTCATGACTGACTGACTGACTGACTGACTGACTTTGATTGCAGTGTGAGCCAATCCCTGGCTGCTGTGTCTCAGCCAATCAGGAGGGAGAGTCCCGAGATGGCTGAGGCATTCATGGACATTGTTGGATAGAGATGGGGCTCAGGTAAGTATTAGGGGGGCTGAGGGGGGCTGCTGCATACAGAAGGCTTGTTATCTCAATGCATAGAATGTGTAAAGATAAAAAACCTTCTGCCTTTACAACTCCTTTTAAAAAGACAGTAAACCTGGAGTTCAACTGCAGGCATGGTGCATTATTGTCACCATCTGGAACCCCTCTCTGAGAAACGCATACGGACTGTGCTGAAATTAGCATCATTAAAATGCAACAAAGGATGAAATAAAGGTAAACCAATATCCATTTAAAAAGTGCAAACTGTTTGATATTTAGTATGCTAAAAGACCATGTATCATTCAGGTGGAGTGTATTTGCGGTCTGAGCCTCTCAGTACTATATGTGGAAGCTGTACCCTTATGTCTGTCTTTTTTGTACAGAGCGTTAGCTCTCGGGCACAGTTTTGGCTAATCACTTTTAGCCCCAATCCAAGGAGAGTCTCTGATGCTGGCACTCGGGCTGCAACTTACTATGTTGGGCTGCAGGCCACATTGAGTGAAGCCAGGGAACTGTGCCACCCAGAGATCAGAACATAATTAAAGTTAGAGTGGAAGTTTCTTGGATTACTCCAGGGAAGAAGATCTGGAGCTAGGCTGTGTAAAGCAGCCAAGTAGTTCAGGAAAGTAACGTTCAGGAAAACATTGACTGTGGTAAACTGACTCCAGTGGTCTTTGAAAATTTTTTTTTCTCTCTCCTAATGGTCTTAAAATCATAAATGCTTAAGGGTGTAATAAATTAAACTCTTGTTTCCTTTACCTTAATATAATAATATCCATCAATAAAACATTCCAACAAGCATTTGCTTTAAATATCTGCAAAAGCAGACAGGCTGGTGTACCCAAGGGCTGAATGTTGGCCAGTTTGTGTTGAATTGGCCGATATTTAGCCCCATGTGTATGGGACTTAACCAGGTCTGGTACACAATCCCTTTCTTTTTTTTTCAACCCAACTGGGGAGCTTGGGAGGAGCTTGCTGTGCTAACTTGTTGGCACAGGGATCTACCCACTGAGCTATTGTGTTCTGACAGGGGGACTGCAACTCCCCCCCCCCCCCCCCCCCCCAGAACACATCAGTTAGGATGTGGATCGGATGCTGGTTTTCTAGCATGCCGGCTCAACAGAATCCGGCTTTTGTCGACCAGGCTGGTGAACAGACGGCTCGAATGTCGGCCATTTTTTTTGTAGCTGTCTGATACCGGCCATGTTTTGACCTCTATGTATGGTGTTTTAGTCTGAAGTGTCAGGATGTAGGGGCAACAGAACAAAGCTGGAGTTAAAGAAGAAGTAATTCCTCATTAAAAAAAAATGAGAAAAAAAAACCTGTAAAGACAAAGGCATAATGAGCTAGTATGCATCGCATACTAGCTCATTATGAAATGCTTACCTTAAAACGAAGCCCTCGCAGCTCAGCAACAGGACGGCCGACATGTCCGGCCGTCCTGCTTCCTTGTTTAGCACTGATTTAACTATTTTTTATCTATGGAGCAACATTCTTATCACCCTGGGGAAGAACTATAGAACACCTCCCCTATCTTCTTCTCTGTTACTTTGGAGTCCCAAAAATTTTTTATTGTTGGGGTTTACATAAATTTTATTTTGTGTACAGCATAGTGTTTAAATATGCAGACACATTTGACTCCGTGAAACATCTGCACTGTGCTTTTCAAACCTGCGTGATTGGCTATGCCTGGCATTTGAGTTTGTGTGAATTGAGGCAAATTGAGACAGAAAGGGGCTGAATTATTGGGGAAAAAGGCCATAGATTGTGTCCCGTGGCACCATCTGCAAGCTTCCATAAATGTGACCTCTTTCCCAGATCCTTCCAAAAATGGGCAGTCCATGTGAATCTCTCTGTAGCATTGCTGCATGATAAAATATATATTTTGGCAACAAAAGTGAGTACACCCCTAAGTTATAATGTCCACATTGGGCCCAAAATGTGTAGATTGGGGAATCAATCCTTTTTATTTTTCCTCTTCAACCCACTGTTCTACTCATCTATGGTCTGCCTAACCTTCCCACTAACAAATAAAAAAAAAAATAAAAATAAATAAATATATATATATATATATATATATATATATATATATATATATATATATATATATATATATATATATATATATACACTTTTTTTTTTTTTTTTTTTAAGCAGAGACCTAGACATTTTATGTCACACGGTATTTCCGCAGCTGTCTTTCAAACCCAATTTTTGGGGAAAAAAATACACTTTAATGAATAAAAAAAAAAAACTAAGCAGTAAAGTTAGCCCATTTTTTTTTTTTTTGTACACTATGAAAGATATGACGAGAATCGTGATCTTTACTCCAAGCAAAAAAAATCCTGATTCTCATTTTATCCAGAACCGTGCAGCTCTATTGTGTAGGTACCTATTATTATCAGAGTTACTAGAAGACATTTCTCTAGCGCTCATCGACAGACGTAGTCCTCGGTGATACACCACCTTCGGGTTATGTTACCTCCGCAGGAGCAGGACTAGACAGGAAATTAAAAAGCTCTGGCCACACCCTAGGGGCAGTCCCAGAGGGTATATCCTCTCTCTCTCTGCCTCAGCAAATCAGTTATTTTCTGTCTAGTTAGGAGTAAGGACCTAGATACCTTGCTGGGATCTTAGGTCCTGGCAAGAATTTTTTTCTAAAAGGATTTTTGGACAGCTTTTTTTCTCCAGTGTTCCTGTGAGATCTTCAAGCAAGAAAGCTGAACTGGGCGACGGGCTGGATGTTGAGATCCGGTGGTCACCCCAGTTCAGCCTACGAGCGCGTGCAGGCCATAGCTCCGCGCTGGGTCGGCCGCGACAAAGTCCCATTAAAAGGACTGAACCCGCGAGTTAAACGTCTCGCTGAAACGCCAAAGACCATGAGTCACGGCGTCCGTATCGGTCGACAGCCCTCCCGCCCCGGTGGAGAGGGGTACTGTCAGGAGTTGGTGCCCGCCTGGTTCCGGTATGGTGAGTAGTATGTTCCCCCTTTTTTCCCTGACGGGGTTTGTGGTGAACGCGGGCCCCTCTCTGTATGGTAAGAAAGAGTTCTTTCTATCCTATAACATGTCACAAATCCTCCTACTTTGAGTGTGATTTTATGTGTGCAAAAAGCCAGGAGGCTTGGTTTGGGAGCTAACAATCTATTGTATACATGTTTTAAAAAGTGTAATCTATGGCATTCTGGGAATCTTATGGGTTAAGTATAAGCTACCTACCAGTCAGAAGCCATGGACATGTAGACTGTCTTCCAAATCAGATCTCCAGCTAATAGCAGGCCTCCCGAACGGCCATGCGGTCCGCCAGGGCCGGTACCGCCAAACACGCCATATCCCCATGCAGAGAGAGTGTTGTGTGCCTGTAGCACACCGCTAGTCAGCACAGGCCGCCGCCATTTTTTTTGCTGGATCGCACGAGCCGCCATTTTGGCGTAGCCTCGTGTCTCCAGCATGGGGGCGGCCATGTTTTAGGTGATTCTACACCTCGTGGAGCTTGGGGGAGGCGCCGGAAGGCGTACAGAGGGGCGGAGCCGCCTCCTTTCTTCCTGGGCAGCCAGCCAAAAGACTTCCTGTTTGTCTAAGACAGCGCTGTAAGCTGTGCAGTTCAACTCTGAACATCAAGTGGTGAGCCTGGGGGTCTATCTCTCTCTCTCTCGATCGATAGGGATCCCTAGCAGGTAACACTAAGGGGTTTTTTGTGGCGCTGAGGGTCAAAAAAAAAAAAAAAAAAAAAAAAAAAAAAAGTTTTTCTTTACTTTGAATTATATCATCCAGGAAGTAACTGGAGTTATTATGGACCCTGCCACACAGATTCCCCCACCTGTTTCCCTCGAGGGGGCCTCGGGACCCGCCGCTGTACAGAGTATAGAGTCATTTACAGCAATTTTGGAGTCTATGGTGGCTCGGGTGGAGGCGGCCTGTCAGGGACGGGGGTCAAGGAAGCGACCCCCGCCTACCCCTATACTATCTGACACCTCTGACTCTGATTCAGAGATGGTCACTGCAGTTGCAGGTTCCTCTGCAAGGGCTGCTATCCCAGGTAAAGCCCCCTCAGACAGTGAGGAGGACGCTTCTTCTCCTGCTATAATTCAGGAAGAAGCATTGGTGGACGCACTAGTTGTGGCAGTGCAAGAAACCTTAAAACTTGAGGCTTTACCGGCAGAGGTAACTGAAACAGAGAGGCCTTTTGGGACTAATAAGCCCATCAAGACGGCGAAGGCTTTTCCTGTACCTAAATGTTTCGGAAATCAGATTAAAGGAGAATGGGAACATTCTAAACGTACCTTTACTATTTCCAAGCGTATTGCTAGACGCTATCCGTTTGAGGAATCCATCATTAAGAAATGGACGGTACCACCAGTCGTGGATCCGCCTATTTCCAGGCTGAATAAAGCCACGGTTATTCCAGTGGAGGACACTTCGTCCTTTAAGGATCCGGTGGATCGAAAGATAGAAGCGGAGTCCCGCACTATCTTTTCTCTGATAGGGTCAGCATTTAGACCAGTAATTGTTATTGGTCTAGTTTCCCAGACACTTACAGAATGGGCGAAGATGGTACGCCAAGATCTTAGGGGAAAAGATATTCCCCAGGAGACATCTGATTTGATAGAACAGATCATACAAGGGCTACGGTTTATCTGTGACGCAGCCTTGGACACTACTCCCTTGTTAGGGCATGCATCTAAGTTAGCAGTGATCCTCAGACGTGTGCTGTGGTTAAAATGCTGGTCAGCTGACCTAGGTTCCAAAAAGACTTTGACCAATCTCCCTTTCCAGGGGAATCGTCTGTTTGGAGCCAACCTAGATGAAATCATTAAAGCGGAGTTCCACCCAAAAGTGGAACTTCCGCTTTAGGGAGTCCTGACCCCCCGACATGCCACATTTGGCATGTCATTTTTTGGGGGGGGGAGCGGGTACCTAGTTTTGACAGGTTCCCGCTCCCACTTCCGCTCGGAGCGCCGCGGCGCCCTGAGCGGAAGTTCTCCTTTCCCCCTCCCTCCCTGCAATCTTCTGGGACACGTCAGAGGTCCCAGAAGATTGCCGGCCAATCACGGCGCGCAGCGCGACTCGCGCATGCGCAGTGGGTACCCGGCTGTGAAGCCGCAAACTGTAACAGCCGGGTGCCCACAGCAGTGATGCCGGCGCCGAGGGAGAGGATCGAGGCTTCCGGCGGCCGCATCGCTGGACCGTTGGACAGGTGAGTAAATGGCTGGAACTCCGCTTTAAGGATGCCACCGGGGGCAAGAGTACTTTTTTGCCACAGGCTGCAAAAGCTAAGGGACCTCGCAACAAGCGAGGACCTTTCTTTACCGCCCATAAAGGACGCCCGGCTGGTACTTCCGGGAAAGGCAAGACTCCTCCAGGAGGGTTCAAGAAGGGCTGGTCGGACAAGCAGAGGACCAACCCAGCCAAACCCGAAGTAAAGGAGTACACAGCCTGAAGGTGCGCCCCCACCCGATTTCAGGGTGGGGGGACGTTTTCACCGGTATTCAGGACATTAGATCGAGCATCAACCACTACTACCGGTGCGATTCTTCCCTTCCAACATTTTAGTACAGGAAGCGGTAGCTACCGTTCCCTGTATAGATCTTTTCCTTTACCTTTTCCTAAGATTAGTCCCGATACCTCACAGGAATCGGATCTGATTGACCAGATAGGCCAAGTAGCCTCTAGTCGGGTGACTTCGGTCACTGAGGTTCAACCAGAAAAGATCACCTTGCCTGATAACTATCAGGTATCTGATAAATGTGTGGGAACAGAAAACGACCAGACTTTCTCGGATGGTCGGGGCCAGGTACCTCTAGGGACGCCTGGTTCAGATCCAATCAGCGCCAGTGGTCCTAGAAATTCTAGGCTGGCCTCTTCAAGCCGGCCTGGCCGACTTGGACAGGTTAGTCGCAGACGTTCCGTGGGAACTTCGTCTCAGGGAGTGTCTGTAGTCTCAAGGACCTATTTACCTTCGTGCTTTACAGTCGCTGGTTTTAATGGCCTGGCCATTGAGACCCAAGTACTGAAGGACAGAGGTTTGTCTACTTCTGTCATTCCTACCCTTATTAAAGCAAGGAAAGCGACTTCCAGCAAAGTCTATTATCACACATGGAAGACTTATATTGCGTGGTGCGAATCTTTAGGATTTCCTCCACGTACCTATTCGGTGTCTCGAATATTGGCCTTTTTGCAACAAGGGGTTGAGCAGAAGCTAGCCTTGAGCACCATCAAGGGTCAAGTTTCAGCATTAGCAATCTTCTTTCAGAAACCTTTAGCTACCAAATCCTTGGTGCGGAATTTCATCCAGGGGGTGCGGCACCTGGCTCCTCCAGTCCGCGCGCCCTTACCGCCCTGGGATCTTAATTTGGTTTTGTCGGTTCTACAGAAACCTCCCTTTGAAAACATCAGGGAGATTCCCTTGCTTACTTTATCCCAGAAGGTGGCCTTCTTGGTGGCTATTACTTCTGCTCGCAGGGTGTCAGAACTGGCTGCATTATCATGCCAGTCCCCATACCTAGTGATTCATAGGGATAAGGTAGTACTTCATCCTAAGCCATCCTTTCTTCCTAAGGTGGTTTCAGATTTTCATCTGAATGAAGATATTGTACTACCTTCCTTGTGTCCTCAGCCCAAGCATCATCGGGAACATGCGTTGCATTCCTTGGATGTGGTTCGGGCAATCAGGGTATACCTGAAAGCTACGGAATCATTCCGTAAGACGGATTCACTTTTTGTGATCACGGATGGCCCCAGAAAGGGTTTGCCTGCATCTGCCGCGACCATTGCCAAATGGATTAGACAAACGGTGGTACAGGCTTATTCTATTAAGGGTCAGAGTCCTCCGTTCCCTGTTAGGGCGCACTCCACTCGAGCGCTCAGTACTTCCTGGGCCTTTCGCCATCAGGCGTCAGTGGTCCAGGTATGTAAGGCGGCCACTTGGTCGTCGGTACATACCTTTACTAAATTCTATAAAATTGATGTGACTGCATCGGCGGATGCCTCATTTGGCCGCAAGGTTTTGCAGGCCGCAATTTGAGGTGACCGGTGGTCTACCTCGAGGGTTTTTTTTTCTGTTTGAAAATTTTTTTGTTGAGTCTCATCATTAAGGATGAGCATTGTAAACTTCTAGTTGGCACCGGTTGGGCCTTCTAGATTGGGATTTGATTTCCATTTTCCCACCCCTCAGTTGTGATACTGCTCTGGGACGTCCCGAAGGTGGTGTATCACCGAGGACTACGTCTGTCGATGAGCGCTAGAGAAAAATGGATTTTTGTAAAATCTTACCGTAAAATCCTTTTCTCTTAGCTCATCGACAGACGTAGTCCCCGCCCCTCTGTTTTTGAGTTGGGTTGGGTTAAATTCTCTAAGCACTGCTTTTTCACATAACTGATTTGCTGAGGCAGAGAGAGAGAGGATATACCCTCTGGGACTGCCCCTAGGGTGTGGCCAGAGCTTTTTAATTTCCTGTCTAGTCCTGCTCCTGCGGAGGTAACATAACCCGAAGGTGGTGTATCACCGAGGACTACGTCTGTCGATGAGCTAAGAGAAAAGGATTTTACGGTAAGATTTTACAAAAATCCATTTTTATCAGAGTTACTAGAAGACATCTAGTTTCTCTTGCTTTCTACAAAATAGAGAACTATTTTACAAAATTATTTACATTCCTTGATAGTGTAGGTCACTAATTATTTATGGAACAAACTACACGGTAATATTTTTTTCTCCTACAAAGGACAATTTTTACTGATACTGGGATCTAGAGCTAAAGACAGAAAAATAAAATCTTCCTTTTTTCTTTGTCTAAGTTTGATGGCCACCAGTGAAGTGGCTGCGAAAGGGCACGAAGTGTTGGCCATTGTCATGGAATAAAACCCCACTTGTTTTTTTGTATGGAGTGAAGACTTGTTCCATGGCTCCTGATTAGCACGTATCTCCATAAAAATCTTCTAGTGATTGACAGCCAGTTGATTGCTTTGTAGTTCTTGAGGTCATATTGGACTGTTTTTCTCATGGATGAGGATAACTATGGTATTGTTCTTCAATTTTCCTGCTCCTCCTGTAAACAGCTTGGCAAGGACTTTCCCCCCTTCTGCACCTCCTCCTTGAAAATTTCCCATGCAACCCTCCATTATATGTTGACTTTTGCTTTTCATTTGGTTTTCTGCTTCAAGCAGAATTTGTTCCTTGCCAGTCACATGTCCCTACCAACGAGAGGTTTTCATTTGCACAGCAAAGAAATACATGTTTAAAATATTCATTGTTCAAATACTCACCTTTATGGTTGAATATTTGTATTTATTTTGATCCCAATCTACCATAATTTAAGCACCTTTTTCCAGCAAATGATTAACTAGAATCAATAAAACACAAATTTGAAAACAATACTTTTTGGTATTGGTAGGTAAAAATAAAATATTGCACATTAATATTTTGCGTTCTTTAGTGATTCAAAGTATGGAGCTTAAGGTTTCCTCATTTTCCAGGGTCTTTTGTTTTTTTTTTTCACAAAAAAGCCCATTTACAGAACTCAGTAGCTCAAGTTGAAATTTACACACAACTCAGCAGTAACTCTTTTTAACATGCAGCTCAGTCTGAAAGAGTGGCCAAAGTAGACTGCATATTCTCTGCTGTAACTCTACCCATAGTATATTATTTTTCATGTATTAATTCTGTCATTGTAAAAGAAAAATCATTTAAAATCTTTTCAACTTTAAAATATTTTGCAAGTGCATGTGTGCCAATTTCTTGAAGAGCTTAAAAGGTTGTAAGAATACCCAATCAGCTGCAAGGAAAAAAAAATACATTTTGGCTTGGGCATGATTGAATGATGGAAATCAGCAGAGATGAACCACATTTACAAAGATCTAACAATCTGTTGGTGTCGATCAAAGTAGTATATTCGCATGCAAGAAAAAGCTTGCAATTACAGTCCAAAGCAATTGAAATGTGTGAGAAGATCATTTCACTATGCAGTATTAGAGTGGATGAAATTGGAGAAATGCATGAACCTATTCAATCCAACTTGTGCTACTTACACGCACACTGCGAAAAAGACTCATGGAAAGGTGGACACTTTACAAGATTATACAATCCATACACACTGAGTACACTGGATGTCAGGAATGCATGAATAGGGCTCAGTTTCAATATGTTTGTGTAAGATTGTAGTATGATTATACACTAGCACAAGGCTCAAAAAACCCAAGGCGCCAGGTCGCCTTGGCGACTAGAATTAGTGGCTTTGTGCCTGGGCTGCACTGCAGAGGTGTCTTGTCACCTTGCGCCCCCTCGCAGTTTCGTGGTCTAATATGCCGCGTCGGCTGGTAATTGAGGCCACGGCTTTGCGGCCTTCTGGAGTGAGACGCTTCTATCGGGGAACCGGCGCCCTCTTGTGGAGGCGGCTGGTGTGACAAGCAGCTGCTAACGATGCTGAGTGTTTCCCCTGCCTGTTCTCATTGCCCGCCCATCTCCTTCCCAAGAGAAGAGACTGAAGTTGTTGCAGGCTTTATCTGGCGCCTTTTGCTTAATAGTAAGTGGACAGGAAGTGTGGGGCGGTTGATTAGAACAGCCTCAGTTCTATGCACACCCTCACAAAAGATGGAAACCGTTTATTAATTTTTCTTTTTATTTTTATTAAAATTAATTTTTTATTATTTTTCATCATCTCCCTGCCATGCCACAGCCACACAGTGGAAGGCCCCTTTCACGCAGACTGTCTAATCAGGTCCACCTGTCAGTTTTTCAGGCGGACCTCATCAAACCCTTCAGTCTCCTCCTATGGAGCGACGCATGTCCGCTGACAACTGCCGCCATCTGATCCTATCAGCCAAAAACGGATGGTGGTCCTATTTTCCATCTGTCCGGCGGATCGAATCGGATAAATTCGATCTAGCCTGCCGAATTTTACATGTGATTATTGCAAGCAGCTGTTATAGCCCCTGGCAATAATCACTGTGTTATACCCCCGCCGGGAGGACACAATGGTTCCACAGGAGGGAATTCCACATGGTCATTGTCATGGTTGCAGGAAAGAAATTTGCAACGTGTATGGCCAGCCTTAGTTGCCTGGCTGTTCTGCTGAGTCAAAATTGTTAATATTTTCAATCGCTGATTCAGAATTCAGTCAAGAGTTTTTTGAATTTACATTTCTTGGTCAAAACTGAGTTAGCACTGATATTTCACCAGTATAGGTTAGGTTTCCAGGGCTTTTATGAAAGCTGCTCAGAGCTTCTATATAGAGCGAATACTTTCAAAATATAATGGTCTTCAGACTAGAATTTACAGGTTAAGCTTACCAATGCTTGGGTATACAATGTAGTAGAAGAGGCCTAGGCTCCTTTCTTTTAGCCCATAATCCTCCAGTGGTGTTCAGAGTCATTGCAGCTGATGTGTCGCAGTTTGCCAGCCATTCCAGGTTAATTGTTGGGAGTCTCATTGTTGATTAGTGCATGCGATCTCTCAACAAATTGCAAATCACCCGCCTACCCCTCCTTTTTTAATCTCTTTCCTCATTTCAGTGGCTTCAATAGAAAACTGATATTTTAATCAATTCTTTTATCCTCATTAGTACAACTTTCTCCCATGCTGGAGCACACCTTTTTAAAGCAATAATGCATGTCCATGTAATCAGCCTCTTTTGCTGAATCCTAATTTCGATAATGGGAGGCATTGCGGAACATCTGCTGTGCCCCTTGCAGAACAATATCAATTTGCATGAGAATTGGCCTCCAATCTGTTTCGCTGCTAGCTTTTCAGGAGAGAGGCAGTGTCTGTAGGTTCATAGTGTGTCCTAGAGCTTGTATATGGAAATGGCAGAAGTGCTGTTCGTCCTGAACCAATCATTTACTGAGAAAATTGGTTAATAATTAGTTCAAATTTAATGGCAATTCAGTCTGCCCTCTTTTAATTTAAAAAGGGGGCATCCCTTGAAATCCATTTTGCTTCTATGCTGATTGCAGGTATGCATTTAGCTGTTGTAATTTTCTGCTAACGTAGTTTAAGCTGCTAGATTTTTTATAGCAGTGAGCTATGTTTTAAAGCCCAACTTTTTTCTTGGTAAAAATAAGATCATTTAGTAAAGCTGTCAAGTATTTGTGTCCCTATTGGGCAATTTTTCCTTCAGTATCTGAATGGTCACTGCGATAGTAAATGAAAGCAAATCTCTGAATTTATGACATGACAATGAAAGCTATATATATGTGTGTGTGTAAAATTTATTATTATATTATTTTTTTTTTTGCTTAGTGGGAAGGTTAGGCAGACCATAGATGAGTAGACCAGTGGGTTGAAGAGGGAAAAAAAAGACTTGATTCCCCAATCTACATATTTTGGGCCCAATGTGGACATTATAACTTAGGGGTGTACTCACTTTTGTTGCTAGCAGTTTAGACATTAATGGCTGTGGGTTGAGTTAGTTTGAGGGGACAGCAAATTTACACTGTTATACAAGCTGTACACTCACTACTTTACATTGTAGCAAAGTGTCATTTTTTTCAGTGTTGTCACGTGAAAAGGTATAATAAAATATTTACAAAAGTGTGAGGGGTGTACTCACTTTTGTGAGATACTGTATATCAGGGCTTGACAAATTTGCCTGAAATCTAGGAGCCAGCTAAAAAAGTTAGGAGCCAGTTTTTTTTTTTTTTTTTTAAACAACCAAGCTTTATTTAAAAAAACTGATACTAAATTTACACATAAATACGACTAGAACCCCACTCTCCTATATAGCGCAATTGGATGGAAACAGACTGTCTGTCTCTTTCCATCCGATGCCATCTGATCTGATCCACGGGATGGATAGAAAATAGAACCACCATCCGTCTGTTTTTGGCGGGCAGGGTCAGATGGCGGCAGATTACCGCTCCATAGAGGAGACTGAACGGTCTGATCAGGTCTGCCTGAAAAACTGACAGGCGGACCTGATCAGACAGCCCGTGTGAAAGGGGCCTTCGGCTGTGGCACGGCGATGAGGAAAAAAAAAAAAGATATATATATATATATATATATTTTTTTTTTTTTTTTAATAAGAATTGAAGAAAAAAAAAAGAAAACATTTTTTTATTTTTTTTTAATTAAAAAAAAAGAAATTATTATTTTTTTTACATTTAAAAAATAAATTAATAATAATAACCACACTCCCTGTCCACTTACCTTTAAGCAAAGGTAACTGGACAGAGAGATGAAGCCTTAAAAACTTCCCTCTCTTCTCCTCTTTGGAAGGAGAAGAAAAGGCATTGAGAACATGCATTACTCCCGGCCACCACAAGAGGGCGCCAGTTCCCCTAGCTTCTCATCTCACAGAAGAAGGCCGAAAAGCCGGGGACTAAATTTCTGGACGGCGCGGAAGTCCGTGAACTCGAAGAGGAGGTGGGGGGCGCAAAAGGGACAGGACAGCTCAAGCAGGGCACCCCAGGCGCCAGGTCGCTAATTCTAGTCGCAAATGCGACCTGGCGCCCGGGATTTGTCGAGGCCTGCTGTATATAATGTTTGGGGGCTCTGTAATTTTCTAGCAAAAAATACTGATTTTAACTTGTAAGCAACAAATGTCAGAAAAAGGCTTAGTCTATAAGTGATTAAACTGCCCTCATTTACAGACTGAAGTTCATCCCTTTGATCCAAAAGAACCAAATGATACAATGTTTCTCTTTATCTCAGCGCTGAGCAATGTTGTGATAAACTTTGCTGGCTGCCTTTTTATTTACATTTTTTTTTACATCTATGAGCAGAGAATGGCTTTGCACTGAATCCTGGAAATGCTGGATTAAAGCGGAGTTCCAGGCACAAAATCAATATTTTTTTTTTTTTTTGTGCCCGTCTGCTTCTACACCTTCACCTGAAAAGGAATTGGATAGTTAGTTTTTTTTTTTTTTATTTACTCACCTTGTAATTGAAGATCGAAGATACTCACCTAGTCTTCACTTCCTCCCTCTGTGCCGCGGCTCCGTCGTCACTTCCGGGCTTGCACTGATTCCTGGGAGCTGAACGTCATCGCTCCCAGGAATCAATGCGACGGCACCGGCCCCGCTCATCACTTCCGGGCGACGCTGTGGAGGAATGCGGCGCCGCATCGGAAGTGACGAGAGGGGCCGGTGCAGGCACATTCTGGGAGAAGAAGACGCGGAAGAAGACGCCGAAGAGGACCGCGCCGGCTTCAGCTGCCCACAAGAGAGATGGAAACGCTGTGGAAGAAATGTTATAAGTGAGTATTTCTTCTAAAAGGTAAGAGCGAACCGGGACAGATCAGAGGCTAGCCATTGTGGAATGTACTAGCCCTGACTGTCCCGGGGGTATGTTTATTGAAAAATGATTTCTGTGCCCGGAACTCCACTTTTAAGATCATAAGGGGGGGTTAAATCGAGATCACAATTTTATTATTATTTTTTTTTTTAACAATTAATTGTGCTGCTCTACTGTCCAGGTGGCCTACATGCCATGTACAGTCTGTCATTGACATTAATAACTTTGTGCTGTACTCATGTCCAAGCCAGTGCTATTGTACACATGAGTATACGCTCCTATAAAATATATAAAATATTTTGCTCATGTAAAAAACTAGAAAATTTCACATTTTTTTTTTCTATTACATCCGTGCGCTGTACTCATGTGTACAATAGCACCGCTGTATACACAAATACAGTAGCACACAGCCATTCATGTCAGTGCCAGGCTGTACACTGCACCTGGGCTGCCCTAATAGAGAAAATATGTGGGTGGTTACATTGAACATGCTTAGCCGGCCCGTGTGCAAGAGCCCTAAAGGAGATTTTCCCTAATCCATGTGTGGTCACCAGGACCAAATGTTAAGGAAACCCCTTCAATAGGGAATCAGGAATTGGTAAAATTCTGGTAGATGCTGTTACTAAACCCCCCCCCCCCCCCCCCCACACACACACACACACTCTGTTAATAACTGAAAAAAGAAATGTGTGTGTAAATAGAATCTTTGTACATTTCTAGCCTTATTTCTAACCCTTTTTTCTCCATCGCTGCTTGGGTGGAGCTCCACTTTTAACTGCAGATATCACAGAACTTCAACCCGTGCTGGGCCCATGGGGCCAAGGGATGAAACCATGACTACCCCTCCCTATTTTTTTGTTACAAGCTTTATCTGCTATATGAAGCCTCAGTGTGTATAAGGATTGACTTAAGCTGGCCATATATCCGTAGCATTTCATTTGAACATTTGTACAAAATAATCTTTCATCAAGTATTTTATCTTGCTTCACCGAGTCAGTTAATTTTGTTTAAAAGTCCTTAAAATTTCATCCAGACTTGCTTCTTGAATGAAATCTCGGACTTGCTAAACAGGTTTGTTTTGTGTCTTGTACGATTTTTCCTGAACAAAAAACACCTGCACAGTTAGAAATTCTGTACTGGAGAAAAAGTTTTTGTCCTGCTACTTTAGGCCCCTTTCACACACTCCGTCCGTCGGACGGAGTCCATTTTTCTCAGCGGGGGATTGATCCGCCGATCCCCCGCTGAGCAGGAAGATGACAGCTGTGTTTCCGCCCTGTGTGCGGAGACACAGCTGTCAGTTCCCTATGCATCTCTATGGGGGAAATCGGATGGGAACGGACCGTCGGTCCGTTCTCATCCGATCCGCTGAACGGATGGAAAATAGGTTTTCCATCCGTCAAGATTTGACGGATCGGATGTCAGCAGACATGTCTCCGCTGACATCCGATGGCCCATAGGGATGCATGGGGGGACCGTTCAGATCCGCCAAAAAAAACTGACAGGCGGATCTGAACGGTCTGCCTGTGTGAAAGGGGCCTTAGATTTTCTTGTTACTGCTACCAAACTCCACTAACCATTAGAAAACCAAAATAATGTTCCAAAAATGAAAATAATTGGGTCACTGGCATTCAGTGGGGACCCCATGGGACAAGTGCAAAGCTGTTCTCTCTCCTCTCTCTTTTGCAGGTTACTATTGGGGCATCAGCATGCCGAGCTGCTCAGCAACAGAGCGCTCATTGGAGTGTTTTTGGCAGGTTGTGGATTGCATGGGATTGGGGGGCGTTTGCGGCGCTTCTCTATTGACTTGAATGTGTAGCACTCGGTGGGCTTGCCATCCACCGATCGCTACAAGTCAGTGCTGCGGCCACAAGTGTGAAGTATTGCGGCCGTGGCATGTAAAAACACCCGTCTGCTGCCTATTGCAGCTCAAGGGTGGGGCAGTTGGCAGGCGGCTAAAACGCAGCTCATTCAATCAAGATGACCATGCTTATAAATGCGTGTTAATTCAATATAGATGTTTTAAAAGTGTTTTGAAGGAAAGAAAATGAGAAAGTTTACTGTGTTAGTTTCGGGTTTTGGGGAGGTTATGAGTAAGCGCTAGCTGTAGCGCAAAACATTATCTTTCAGCTGTCTGTGAGGATTTTATGGAATATGCAGTAAAGGTTGAAGTTTGCACTAAGGTCCTTCCAGTACTACAGATTGCTTCCAGGGCAGTAGTCATGTCACACTTCTGCACCATCCTAAAAGTTGAAACCTAGGAAAGAAGCATAAACGTAACCGCTATTGCATTTTAATAGACTGTGTTGTCCAGTGGTTTCCCTACCTGTCTGTCCGTACTGGGCCATAGGCTCAACAGATCCCTTCGCTCGCAGTCCATACCATGAGAAACCCAGTCTCCATACTCTTTCCCTAATGCATTCGTTTTGCAGTAATCTCTTTTTATGTAGTGTATCAAGGTAAGCGAATACTGGGCTAATAGTTAGGTTTTAGGAATAAAAATGCAAGCCTTCTTTTTTTTTTTTTGGGGATAGAATGTCAAGCTTATATTGCTGTCTGTGCCCCCCATTAGAATGGTTCACCCCCTCTATTTATCCTGGTGATATTTATCACTTAGAATGAAAGTGAAAGAAAATCCCAAATTTTGAGTCATCGCCAGAATAGAGGGGAAATCTTCCGGTTGGTACACTAGTCCTAGTGACAACCAAGTGCATTTTCCTCACTTTGGACAAAAGGTCCTGTTGTGCCTATAAGACCGGAAGTGAATGAAAAGCTCCTTAATGGGAGATAGATGGCAAAAAAATTGACAGTAGGTAAAACCCTCTGCTACTCTCCAAAATGGGATGAAAAAAGTTTTAGCATGGGTTTTACTGTAAGGATCAGTCAGAACAACGTGTTATCACTAAGGTCCCTTTTACACGAGTGGACCGGTTGATTCTGCCTGTCTTTCATGTGGACCCGATCAGACTACCCATTGTTCTTTATGGGGCAGCGGATGTTAACAGACATGTGTCTGCTGACACCGGCCCGGCAGCCGATCCAATAAAATCCGCTAAAAACAGACTTATGGTGATATGTTCACCAATAAAATCCACTAAAAACAGACTTATGGCGATATGTTCACCATCCGTCCATCAGGTTGGATGGAAATGGACATGCAGTCTGTTTCCATCCGACCGCCCCATAGAGGAGGGCAAGCTGTCATCTAGTCATCTGTCTTCTCAGCGCTTGGACAGATCCGCTTCATCTGAAAGGAGCCTAAAGCCCTGTACACACTTCCAGTTTTTATTTTCATTCAACACAGCAAGTTGAATGAAAAAACAAAAAAAAAAACCTGACAGCTCAGGTTCAAACCACTGTACCAACAATCCTATTTTGGGACAACGATCTCCCCCACTGCGCTATTGTGTTCTGATGGGGGGGACTACCCCCCCCCCCATTTGACTGAGAATGCTGAACAGGAGCTGGTCGGCAGAGGCTTCTGTTGAACCGACTCCAGTACACATGGGCCGAATGTTGGCCAGTTTTTATTGAGCCACCGAACATTCGCCCTGTGTGTACCAGGCTTAACTTCTTGCAATTTATGGACCAAGTTATGGACCAAGTAATGATTATGGGATTTATACTGTAGATCAGGAGTTCCCAAACTGTGGGTCGGAACCCACTGGTGGGTCGCGAGCTGCATCTGAGTGGGTCGCGCTGAGCCGGAAATAACTGAGAGCTGGCCCACCTAAATTGTGCTGTTCAAGCCCGCACAAATCACAGAGAGCCAGAGCAGTCAAATCGCGATGGATTCAGGACCCCACCCACGCAGTTTATGGAGGCTGGTCGGCATTTCCCACGAGGAGGATACTTGCATCAGTGAGTACATATGTGGACTGTTATGTACGATATGTTCATAGAGTGCAGAGCCAGCTCCGTGGTCCTCTTGGTGGCAGCGGTGTTGCTTAGACTGGCATTGGGATTCTCTCAGCTATAGCGGACAGAGACGAACTGGCTCTGTGGACCGCTGGAAGAGTAAGGAGGGTGAGTGCCATATAGCCTGCTGATCACTGTCCTGGGCTGGTTTATTTCTGTCCTCTGCCTGCCTTATACGGTCTATGAGGGTGCTGATTACTTACAACTCCGCTTATATGCCACACATGCCACAGGTTTCTGACCCCATCATTTAGAACAGTGATGGCAAACCTTGGCACCCCAGATGTTTTGGAACTACATTTCCCATGATGCTCATGCTCTCTATAGTGTAGTTGAGCATCATGGGAAATGTAGTTCCAAAACATCTGGGGTGCCAAGGTTCGCCATTACTGACTTAGAACATCTGGTAAGTGTATTCAACAATAAATTGAAAAGTAGTAAATTTATATTTTTAATTTAACATCCCCCTCCCTTTTAAAATATGCATTATTATTATTTGCATTTATATAGCGCCAACAAATTCTAGAACGCTTTACAATATTCCATTACAAGCAAGTGGGTCCCGAAAAATAACTGTATTCAGAAGTGGGTCTCGGCCCAAAAAAGTTTGGGATGCCCTGCTGCAGATTATTTGTAGGTAGCACAGTTTTACTACTCAGTTTTGCCGTTTTGGGTCTAATGATACATTCCCATCAGCTAGTATAGTATTGATCAAATTATTGTAGACCATAAATTACACCTGATAGGCTTGAATTGGCTTGCTAGGTACATGATGTGAGTTGTCCATCTCTGCCCCTTTCTTCTGCCCTTTCTATTACCAGTCTATACAGAACTTGTGTACTTTGTGTAAAATACTTACGTGCCAACAGTTAAATGAATCTTGCTTCAAGTTATTTTACTTTTTTTTTGTTTGCCTGAAGGGAAAGTTCTAAAGAGGCAGAATTCCAGGCACGCCTTGTATCTTGGGCTAATCCTGTGTAGACAAAAGCAGTATTTTACTTAGCATTATGGAAAGTCAGGGAAGAATGTTGCAGAAATAACCATTCAGGGCAGCTTTTTGACACATTCATCTTTTGGAATGTAATAAGTGCTTTGCACTGAACAGTATAGTACAGTTCCCCTGAGAATGTTCAGATACTGTATATTACAGTTGTTCTCCTTCCATTACTAATACTTCTTTAGTACTGACCCATACATTTGTTTTGTTCTGATATGAAAAGGCTAAATAGGTAAAAGGTAGACCATGTCTAAATCAGTCTGCTGAGACTTTAGGTAATAAATTGGGAAACCTTTTCTTTCTTCAAGTAGTGGGCAGCTGATCAGCACTCCTCAGTAGTAACCTAATTAGCCAAAATAACATGTTTCTGCTGAGCCTGCCGTTGTCTGGATTAATGTTACTCCATATTAGAATGTCCTCTGGAAGTGGAAATTTAGAATAATTATCTGCTGTGTCCAGGCATGAAAACCAAAAGCACCTGACTCCATGCAGATGGTACCCAAACTGCTGATCTGTTAAATTACTCTACAGCCACGACATAACTTTAAAAAGAGGGATTGATTTTCACATGTTTTCAATCTGCTTTCTCCCCCTGCGAACTTGCTTTACATCTAATAGACTGACTTTAAATTCTCAGTGTCCCTGCCAGGTGTTGCTAAATAGGCAAAAAAAAGTGGGCTAAGCAGAGACCCCCACTGTTGCCCTATTTTATTCCTTAAAGCGTAATTCCACTTTTGTTAAAAAAAAATAAAAAATTTCCCTCTGGGTGATCTATGCACATTACAAGGCTTTTAACAAACATATTTTAAGCGCTTGCTGACCTTCCCACATATATGTACTGCGGGGCAGCGGCTCCTACAGGCGAAATCACGTCTTCTTCAGTTCCGGGTTGGCCAGCATCCAGCTCCCGCTGTGATTGGACACAATGGGAGGCAATCAGCGTGTCCGACAGATCCGATTTATGCCGGGACCCACCGATCGTTCCTGACAGAGGCGAGACGGTCTGCCTATGTAAACAAGGCAAATCGATGTTCTATGACAAGGGGAGACCGAGATCCTGTGTTTCTGCTAAGCAGGAACACGGATCTCTGCCTTCCCACAGTACAAGCAGCCCCCACACAGTTAGAAAGCATTCCCTAGGGACACATTTAACCCTTTCATCACCCCTGATGTTAACCACTTTCCTGCAAGTGTCATTAGTACATATTTTTTAGCACTGATCACTGTATTGGTGCCACTGGTCCCTTAAAGAGTGTCACTTCGTGTCTGATTGTCTGCAGCAATGTCGCAGTCCCGCTATAAACTGCTGATTGCCACCGTTACTAGTAAAAAAAATAAAAAATAAAATCAAAATTTCATAAAAATATCCCAGTTTGTAGACGCTATAACTTTTGTGCAAACCAATCAATATACGCTTATTAGGATTTTTTACCAAAAACCTGTAGCAGAATACATATTGGCCTAAACTTGTAAAGAAAAACATTTTTTTTTTTTTTTTTGGGGTTTTATAGCAGACGGTAAAAAATATATATTTTCTCAAAATTGTCGGTTTTTAGGGGGTAAACCTTCCGGGAGCTGAAATGGTTAAATAAATCCCTGTGTGTTTGTCTGCATCCATGTGGGAAAGTGAGTCTAATGGGAGTGGTTTCTTAATTCTCAACCAGCTGTGGCACTTGCAGGGCTCGGATGACGAAAGCTGCTGGGCCTGCCTCACTTTAGACCTGATTTGCTAATGGAAGTATCTCACAACTCACAAGTGCAGAGAGCAAGGTCCATAAAAACATGGATGAGCAAGTTTTGGGGTGGAGAAGCTTGACTGTCCTGACCTCCACTCGATAGAACACCTTTGGGATGAATTAGAGAGGAGACTGCGAGCCAGGCCTCCTCGTCCAACATCAGTGCCTGACCTCACAAATGCACTTCTGGAGGAATGGTCAAACATTCCCATAGACACACACCTAAACCTTTTAAACAACCTCTGGAACATTTAGCACAAAGATATTGATCAAAGTACTACGTGGTGAACGCCACCCAATGAGAGCAATTCTTTTTTTTTTTTTTTTTTTTTTACCTTTTTCTTTTTGTTGGTTTTATTAATGTACAAATTTTTTTTATCTCATCTCAATTTTATAATAAACATTTGATATTTTATCATAACTTGTATATGGCCAGTCCTCTTTTTGGTACCAGTATAG
Organism: Pelophylax lessonae; assembly: GCF_965119305.1. Classification (NCBI taxonomy): domain Eukaryota; kingdom Metazoa; phylum Chordata; class Amphibia; order Anura; family Ranidae; genus Pelophylax; species Pelophylax lessonae. The sequence goes on from NC_138772.1 coordinate 115,107,527, forward strand.
TCCTACAACTCCTCCCTTTGCTTCCCTTCCCGCACACTCCTAAACCTTGTGGACAGCCTTCCCAGAAGAGTTGAAGCTGTTATAGCTGCAAAGGGTGGGCCAACTCAATATTAAACCCTACAGACTAAAGCCTAGTACACACGCAACGATTATCGGCCGACCGATCGTCCGACTTTTGTCCAAGTTGTGTTTAGTTGGTTGGAATGTGCCTAGACTGCACACAAATTTTCTCGGCCAACAAAATTCTAATTCAGAAGTGATGTCATGTGTTGGTTTCTTTTCTTTGTGTTCTTTCTTCACTGAGCATGCCCAGGCTTGCTCATCAGATTTTTCCCTGTCGAAATCTGTACTGACTGCACGAAAGTCGGCTGTTGTGTTGACGGCCAACAAAAATTTTATAGCCTGCACACCAGGATTTTTTTCGGCCGAAAAGTCGGAGTTGGTTGTCGGAAGCATCATACTAACAAGCAGAAAATCGGCAGATCGGACGTTGGCCGAAAATTCCCTGCCAATTTTTGACGCGTATGTACGGGGCTTAAGACTGATGCCATTAAAGTTCATGTGCATGTAAAGGCAGGTGTCCCAATACTTTTGACAACATAGCGTTGATTTAGAGTAGAAACTTCTAGCAATCCTGCTGATAGGAACTTGTCATTGTGTGCTGGGCAACCTGGGGGAGACTCTGCAATGGGCACAGAGCTTGGTCTACAGTTTTTCACAGGCTCAGATACAGGGGCATTCAGGAAGTGAGAATGCTAGTCGGAAACATTAGAAATGTAGCTGGCATTGGAGCTAAGGACCCCAACAGAGTACAAAACTGTTCATTGGATTGATGATTGTGGTGCCCAGCGCTGGGACCTGGCAATAAAGATTCTGAAGAAAAGACCGTCCAACACGGAGTGGGCTGTGCAATAAAGACCGAGGCAGAGACCGGGAAGTATGAGACTTGTCAGGGGGAGATGAGAGAGGGCATGGGAGCAATTGAAGTGTAAATCCAAAAGTAAGGGTCACCCTTTTAAAGCCTGTGCCAGCAGAGAGACTACCAATAGGTAGTGCTGGCCTTCTTCCAGGGATACACATTCAAATTAGAGATATACTGCCTAAAATAATTTCAGTGTTAAAAAAAATGCTGTTCCAGGTTCCCATCTGTTCTGGTCACTAATTGTCTAAAGGTAGCCAAAGAGATCAAATTTTGGCCGATTCTTGCTGATTTAGTCAAATTTTGAGCCATGGGTGAGTCACAATCTGACTTGAAAGTTGCTTTTAAAAATATACTAAACCAGGTGGAAAATTATGGGCCATGCAGAGGCTGCATCTTCTAATGCGGTCGCTGTTCAGCAGTGACCTTGTGTTTAGGCGATCGAGAGGCCTCCTTACGACAATGGAGGAATCAATTGGTTTTATGTGATTGTTCTTTTTCTGTTTAGAAGCAGAGCAAGTTTAGGTTTTAGATAATATTTAAAATCAACAATTTATCAATTTATTCAGGAATTTAAAATCAACAATTTATCAATTTATTCAGGAATTTATTTTTATTTTTTATTTTAATTTATTTTTTAGGGAATTTATTTTGATTGCAATAAATAATGCTAAAGAATGAACTCAAAGTCACTCAGTGTGTGAAAAATTGAATTCAGTTTCTTGGTGGTAAACAAAGTTTATGAAATTCTCTGGCGTCTCTGAACGTCATTGCAGCAGCTTAAATCACTGAAACGAGAGCAGATTTTTCGATTCACACTCTCATTTGCTCTCTGCACCCTCCAGTGCACATGACCACGGCTCGTGCAGAATTATTACAAAAACATCATCATTCTGGATTTGTTTCTCTTCCTGCGGTGGCTGTGTGGCTGAGTTGTGGCTGGTTTCTCGCCAGCTGCTATAAATAGCGCGCTCTACGAGAGAGTGTCTGAATTGAGAGGCAGTAACAGGAAAGAAAAACCCTTTTTTGGTCTCCAGCTGGCTGACTGCCAATCAATGACTTGTTTGAGCCGATGAATACTTTGAGGTAGTAGCACTGGGAGGATATTTGGTAGATGTGATATTATGAAGATGTGTGTTTCCTCTCTTCCCAGTAATCTCTTTTGCTAGGTTTGTTGGAATGTATTTACTGGCGTCAGATTTAATAAATGAAAGCTTTAATGGAAATATGCTGAATGTGATGATCAGCCTGAATGTGCAGAGGTTGCCCGGCTGATTGTTGCTCTAGTTGCTTCTGCAAGTTTTCAGATATGTATCTCAGACAGTCGCTGTATCTCAGACAGTCGCTGTATCTCAGACAGTCACTGTCTGCATGCTTGCCTTGGATCATTGTCTAGGAAAATACTGAAACCACCGGATTATCATGGCAGTAACTGCAGCGTATAAACAGTACAGGTTTCTCTTCAGAAGAAATGATGGTAATAGATCATTTGTTTTTATTAAAGCTGAGCTCCAGTCTCTTAAGGCTACGTTCACATGTTAGCATAGCGGATCGCGGGCAGAATTGCCACGATTCTGCCCGCGATCCGGAAATCATTGCAAATCGCGGGACGCCTGTGCGTTGCGTTGATTTGCAATGGCACCCCAAACGCTGTGCGATGTGGCCGCGATTTCCGCCTGCCGAATCGCGGTAACATCACGCAAACAAAATCGCGGGTCGCATGATGCCCCAAAGAAGCTCTTGTACCTTTTTTGGACGTCATGCGACCCACGATTTTGTTTGCGCGATGTTACCGCGATTCGGTAGGTGGAAATCGCGGCAACATCGCACAGCGTTTGGGGTGCCATTGCAAATCACTGGCAACGCACAGGCGTCCCACGATTTGCAATGATTTCCGGATCGCGGGCAGAATCGCGGTGATTCTGCCCGCGATCCGCTATGCTAACATGTGAACGTAGCCTAAAGGGTGGGAAAAAAAATTAGCAAATAAATAAAAAATAATCTAGCGTATACAATTGTGACACAAGTCCTATTGTAATTGAATGTTATTAAAAATTACCTTTCCTTTTCAAACTGCAGCTGTTGTAATTTTCTTCAAATGCAATGCAATATTATATTATTATTATTATTATATAGGATTTATATAGTGCCGACAGTTTACGCAGCAATATAATTTAATATATATTGTATAATATATAATTTATATACAATTGTGACACAAGTCCTATTGTAATTGAAAGTTATTAAAAATTACCTTTTCCTTTTCAATCTGCAGCTGTTGTAATTTTCTGCAAATGCAATATTTTATTATTATAAAGGATTTATATAGGGCCATAGGTTTATGCAGCACTTTACAACTTGAGGGTAGACGGTAGACAGTAGAAATACAATACACTTTAATACAGTAGGAATCAGAGGGCCCTGCTCGTTAGAGCTTACAATCTAAGAGGGAGGATTTGGCTACCTGGAGCTGTTCTGTACACAGAATGTATACTGACCACACCCCAGAAACATCATTTCCTGCTTGTGTGATTGGCTCACCATTTTCCCAGAAGTCTTCCTTAGATACAAGTCAGGAGAACTTTCGCTTGCAATCGCCTAAGGCGATCGGAACTGAAGTGGGAGCGGGTAATTGTCAAAATTGGGTACCCGCTCCTCCCCAAAAGCTATATTTCACAAACCAGGGAGGCCTTAAAGTGGAACTTCAAATTTTGGCTGGAGCTCCTCTTTAATATCAGAATTTAGCAGCTCAGTATAGTTTTTCTGCTGCCTTTAAAAGCACAACTTTTTTTTTTAGTTTTGATTTGAGCAAAAAAAGTTGGTCCCCTTTCACAGGGCAGTAAAATCAGGCAAATGAGTTGCGGTTTTGCCATCCACCTCAAGGCAGTTCCTCTGCCATGGCTGTGATGCTCTGTGTCGTGGCCGCAGCAAATTTCACACGACATGCTGAGTTGACAGGCGGCAGCCACTCAGCCTTTCAGGTCAATGGGGCTCGTCCGCAGTTGTTCCAATTTATAAAAGACGAGGCATTCAGGAGGCAGCAGGATTGCGTCTTCAATGCCGGACAGTGACTGCTTAGCCGTCCCTTTTCAGAGAATTGGCTGCCGTAGTTTGAATCGGGCCTTAGAATAGCCAATTGTGTCCCTTGTGAGGGAAATTTCCTCTTACTTCATTAAAAGACTGGAAGCAATGCAGCCTTTTTAATGAGAGGCACAAATGGAAACAAAAAAAAAAAAAAATATATATATATATATATATATATATATATATATATATATACAGGAGTAAGGTCCCGCTCACTGCAGAATGTGTTGTGAGAAATCCTCGTTCCGTGTGCGATTCCTGCATCATGTTCAAAACGCATTTCATTTCCGTTCTGCATCGGTATCAATGGTAAGTTGCTGACACCTCAAAGGCAGGTCGCAAACAAAGTGCATTTGCCTGCACTGGATTGCATGATACAGAAGAATCATGCGTTCCAGTTGGTGTGCATTTCCAAAAGTAGTTCATGCACTACTTTTGGTGTGGTGCAGTGCAATTTGAGTCTATTCAAATTGAATGAGCTCAAATTGCACCGCACTGACTCAACCGCATGTGAATGCGCAGCACATCACTGTGCAATTCCTAGCTTGACCAGCCCAAAGGCTTACATCTTCTGACAATAATTTTATTTCTATCTGTACCTTTCTGTCCAGGTGGAACTTGACTATTTTTGCAGAGACAGGAAGTGAGAGGAAATCTTTCCACTTTTCCTACATACACAAATAAGAACCTGGTGGAAATGTTAGCTATATCCCATTTAAATGGCGTCAGACTTGCCTTGTCTAATGGTTATGGCCTCCCGTGCTGTCTGCAGCTCGGCCAATAAAAATCTAGCGTTGGGTCGCTCATTCCTGCCTGCGCTGAAGGTGCAACATCCCTATCAAATCATTGGGAACAAGTATGCAGGTGTGAGCAAGACAGCACTAGATCTAAATACTTTATATACTATTGATCCTTAGATCTTTGTAGTTTCTATTGCGTTTAGAATTATGCAGGTCTCCAAGGCCGTGTTCACATTGGTGCACTGCATTTTCGGAGCAGGGTGATTATATGCGTGTTTCAGGTGCGTTACAGTTGATTTCCTAGAGTGCACTTTTTCTGAAAGCGCATTGAAGACGCAGCATGCATTACTTTGATGCGCTTTCATGAAATTGCACAGTCTAATAAAAATCAATGGGAATGTGCCTAAAAACATGCATACAATCGCACTGTGCCCAAAATGTAACAGACCGGTGTGAACCCGGCCTAACACAAACTGTAGTCTACAAACTAGATCCTACAATTTTTAAAGTGTTACTTAACTCACATCCGTAAAATCAGTCTGTATATGCAGTAAACCATGCTTGTTATACTAACTGTGGATGCCAAGGGGTTAATCCTGCACGTTGTGTAAAAAGGCTGTTTGCTCTTCTCTGATCCTCCCCTTTTTTCCACAGTCCCTAATCTGTGTCCTGTTTGTACGGAGCCTTGTGGGCACTCTGCACATGCTCAGTTTGGTGTGTTTTGCTAGAGAGTTTTTTTTTTTTCTTCTCTAGGTAGGGTGGATAAGATCAGCACAGGACCAATCAGCACTGTCCAGACAGAGGGTCAGGGGTCCTGCAGCCTCACACAGTTAAGCTGGATACACACTATCCAACTTTTGTGGTTAGATTTTCTTCAGATTTACCTTTTCTATGTAGTGCAGGGGCCTGCCAGATTGCAAACACATTGAAAGTGTTTAGGTTTGACCTCATATTATATGGTTTGGTCTAATGCCTCATACACACGCACCGATTGTTGGCCGACCGATCGGCCGTCTTTTGTCCAGTGTTGTTGTTTTGGTTGAAATGTGCTCTAGACTGCACACAAATTTTTTCGGCCAACAACAACCAACTTCAGAAGAGATGTCATGTCTTGCTCATCAGATTTTTGTCTGCCGAAATTTGTACAGACTGACGAACAATCGGCCGTTCTGTTGACGGCCAACGAAAATTTTATAGCCTGCACACCAGATTTTGTTCGGCCGAAAAGTCGCAGTCGGTTGTCGGAAGCATCATACTAACAAGCCGACAATCGGCCAATCGGACGTTGGCCGAAAATTCACGCCCAACAATCGGTGCGTGTGTATGAGGCTTTAGTCTAAAGGAAAAAGTCTTCAGAAAATCTTATAGTGTGTATGGCCTATTAGAGTAGAATGAAAACTCCTACAAGCTTTAACCAGTGCTCGGACAGACACTGAGAGAAGTCTGCTACATACCGCTAATGAGAAAAGGTATTTCTCTAGCGCTCATTGACAGACGTAGTCCTCGGTGATACACCACCTTCGGGTTATGTTGCCTCCACAGGAGCAGGACTAGACAGGAAATTAAAAAGCTCTGGCCACACCCTAGGGGCAGTCCCAGAGGGTATATCCTCTCTCTCTCTGCCTCAGCAAATCAGTTATTTTCTGTCTAGTTAGGAGTAAGGACCTAGACACCTTGCTGGGATCTTAGGTCCTGGCAAGAATTTTTTTCTTAAAGGATTTTTTAGACAGCTTTTTTTCTCCTGTGTTCCTGTGAGATCTTCAAGCAAGAAAGCTGAACTGGGCGACGGGCTGGATGTTGAGATCCGGTGGTCACCCCAGTTCAGCCTACGAGCGCGTGCAGGCCATAGCTCCGCGCTGGGTCGGCCGCGACAAAGTCCCATTAAAAGGACTGAACCCGCGAGTTAAACGTCTCGCTGAAACGCCAAAGACCATGAGTCACGGCGTCCGTATCGGTCGACAGCCCTCCCGCCCCGGTGGAGAGGGGTACTGTCAGGAGTTGGTGCCCGCCTGGTTCCGGTATGGTGAGTAGTATGTTCCCCCTTTTTCCCTGACGGGTTTTGTGGTGAACGCGGGCCCCTCTCTGTATGGTAAGAAAGAGTCCTTTCTATCCTATAACATGTCACAGATCCTCCTACTTTGAGTGTGATTTTATGTGTGCAAAAGCCAGGAGGCTTGGTTTGGGAGCTAACAATCTATTGTATACATGTTTAAAAGATGTAATCTGTGGCATTCTGGGAATCTTATGGGTTAAGTATAAGCTACCTACCAGTCAGAAGCCACGGACATGTAGACTGCCTTCCAAATCAGATCTCCAGCTATTAGCAGGCCTCCCGAACGGCCATGCGGTCCGCCAGGGCCGGTACCGCCAACCACGCCATATCCCCATGCAGAGAGAGTGTTGTGTGCCCTGCAGCACACCGCTATTCAGTACAGGCCGCCGCCATTTTTTTTTGCTGGATCGCACGAGCCGCCATTTTGGCGTAGCCTCGTGTCTCCAGCATGGGGGCGACCATGTTTGAGGTGATCCTACACCTCGTGGAGCTTGGGGGAGGCGCCGGAAGGCGTGCAGAGGGGCGGAGCCGCCTCCTTTCTTCCTGGGCAGCCAGCCAAAAGACTTCCTGTTTGTCAAGACAGCGCTGTAACCTGTTGCAGTTTAACTCTGAGCATCAAGTGGTGAGCCTGGGGGTCTATCTCTCTCTCTCTCTCGATCGATAGGGATCCCTAGCAGGTAACACTAAGGGGCTTTTTGTGGCGCTGGGGGTCAGAAAAAAAAAAAAAAAGTTTTTTTCTTTACTTTTGAATTATATTATCCAGGAAGTAACTGGAGTTATCATGGACCCTGCCACACAGATTCCCCCACCTGTTTCCCTCGAGGGGGCCTCGGGACCCGCCGGTGCACAGAGTATAGAGTCATTTACAGCAATTTTGGAGTCTATGGTGGCTCGGGTGGAGGCGGCCTGTCAGGGACGGGGGTCAAGGAAGCGACCCCTGCCTACCCCTATACCATCTGACACCTCTGACTCAGATTCAGAGATGGTCACGGCAGTTGCAGGTTCCTCTGCAAGGGCTGTTATCCCAGGTAAAACCCCCTCAGACAGTGAGGAGGACGCTTCTTCTCTTGCTATAATTCAGGAAGAAGCATTGGTGGACGCACTAGTTGTGGCAGTGCAGGAAACCTTAAAACTTGAGGCTTTACCGGCAGAGGCAACTGAAACAGAGATGCCTTTTGGTACTAATAAGCCCATCAAGACGGCGAAGGCTTTTCCTGTACCTAAATGTTTTGGTAATCAGATTAAAGGAGAATGGGAGCATTCTAAACGTACCTTTACTATTTCCAAGCGTATTGCTAGACGCTATCCGTTTGAGGAATCCATCATTAAGAAATGGACGGTACCACCAGTCGTGGATCCGCCTATTTCCAGGCTGAATAGAGCCACGGTTATTCCAGTGGAGGACACTTCGTCCTTTAAGGATCCGGTGGATCGAAAGATAGAAGCAGAGTCCCGCACTATCTTCTCTCTGATAGGGTCAGCATTTAGACCAGTAATTGTTATTGGTCTAGTTTCCCAGACACTTACGGAATGGGCGAAAATGGTACGCCAAGATCTAGGGGAAAAAGATATTCCCCAGGAGACATCTGATTTGATGGAACAGATCATACAAGGGCTACGGTTTATCTGTGACGCAGCCTTGGACACTACTCCCTTATTAGGGCATGCATCTAAGTTAGCAGTGATCCTCAGACGTGTGCTGTGGTTAAAATGCTGGTCAGCTGACCTAGGTTCCAAAAAGACCTTGACCAATCTCCCTTTTCAGGGGAATCGTCTATTTGGGGCCAACCTAGATGAAATCATTAAGGATGCCACTGGGGGCAAGAGCACTTTTTTGCCACAGGCTGCAAAAGCTAAGGGACCTCGCAACAAGCGAGGACCTTTCTTTACCGCCCATAAAGGGCGCCCGGCTGGTACTAGCGGGAAAGGCAAGACTCCTCCAGGAGGGTTCAAGAAGGGCTGGTCGGACAAGCAGAGGACCAACCCAGCCAAACCCGAAGTAAAGGAGTACACAGCCTGAAGGTGCGCCCCCACCCGGTTTCAGGGTGGGGGGACGTTTTCACCGGTATTCAGGACATTAGATCGAGCATCAACCACTACTACCGGTGCGATTCTTCCCTTCCAACATTTAAGTACCACAGGAAGCGGTAGTTACCGTTCCCTGAATAGATCTTTTCCTTTACCTTTTCCTAAGATTAGTCCCGATACCTCACAGGAATCGGATCTGGTTGACCAGATAGGCCAAGTAGCCTCTAGTCGGGTGACTTCGGTCCCTGAGGTTCAACCAGAAAAGATCACCTTTCCTGATAACAATCAGGTATCTGATAAATGTGTGGGAACAGAAAACGACCAGACTTTCTCGGATGGTCGGGGCCAGATAGCTCTAGGGACGCCTGGTTCAGATCCAATCAGCGCCAGTGCTCCTAGAAATTCTAGGCTGGCCTCCTCAAGCCGGCCTGGCCGACTTGGACATGTTAGTCGCAGACGTTCCGTGGGAACTTCGTCTCAGGGAGTGTCTGTGGTCTCAAGGACCGATTTACCTTCGTGCTTTACAGTCGCTGGTTTTAATGGCCTGGCCATTGAGACCCAAGTACTGAAGGACAGAGGTTTGTCTACTTCAGTCATTCCTACCCTTATTAAAGCAAGGAAAGCGACTTCCAGCAAAGTCTATTATCACACATGGAAGACTTATATTGCGTGGTGCGAATCTTTAGGATTTCCTCCACGTACCTATTCGGTGTCTCGAATATTGGCCTTTTTGCAACAAGGGGTTGAGCAGAAGCTAGCCTTGAGCACCATCAAGGGTCAAGTTTCAGCATTAGCAATCTTCTTTCAGAAGCCTTTAGCTACCAAATCCTTGGTGCGGAATTTCATCCAGGGGGTGCGGCACCTGGCTCCTCCAGTCCGCGCGCCCTTACCGCCCTGGGATCTTAATTTGGTTTTGTCGGTTCTACAGAAACCTCCCTTTGAAAACATCAGGGAGATTCCCTTGCTCACTTTATCCCAGAAGGTGGCCTTCTTGGTGGCTATTACTTCTGCTCGCAGGGTGTCAGAACTGGCTGCATTATCATGCCAGTCCCCATACCTAGTGATTCATAGGGATAAGGTAGTACTTCATCCTAAGCCATCTTTTCTTCCTAAGGTGGTTTCAGATTTTCATCTGAATGAAGATATTGTACTACCTTCCTTGTGTCCTCAGCCCAAGCATCATCGGGAACATGCGTTGCATTCCTTAGATGTGGTTCGGGCAATCAGGGTATACCTGAAAGCTACGGAATCATTCCGTAAGACGGATTCACTTTTTGTGATCACGGATGGCCCCAGAAAGGGTTTGCCTGCATCTGCCGCGACCATTGCCAAATGGATTAGACAAACGGTGGTACAGGCTTATTCTATTAAGGGTCAGAGTCCTCCGTTCCCTGTTAGGGCGCACTCCACTCGAGCGCTCAGTACTTCCTGGGCCTTTCGCCATCAGGCGTCAGTGGTCCAGGTATGTAAGGCGGCCACTTGGTCGTCGGTACATACCTTTACAAAATTCTATAAAATTGATGTGACGGCATCGGCGGATGCCTCATTTGGCCGCAAGGTTTTGCAGGCCGCAATTTGAGGAGACCGGTGGTCTACCTCGAGGGTTTTTTTCTGTTTGGAAAAAAAAAAAAAAAAAAGAAAAATTTTTTCTCTCTTTTGTTGAGTCTCATCATTAAGGATGAGCATTGTAAACTTCTAGTTGGCACCGGTTGGGCCTTCTAGATTGGGATTTGATTTCATTTTCCCACCCCTCAGTTGTGATACTGCTCTGGGACGTCCCGAAGGTGGTGTATCACCGAGGACTACGTCTGTCAATGAGCGCTAGAGAAAAATGGATTTTTGTAAGATCTTACCGTAAAATCCTTTTCTCTTAGCTCATTGACAGACGTAGTCCCCGCCCCTCTGTTTTTTTGAGTTGGGTTAAAATCTCTAAAGACTGCTTTTTCACATAACTGATTTGCTGAGGCAGAGAGAGAGAGGATATACCCTCTGGGACTGCCCCTAGGGTGTGGCCAGAGCTTTTTAATTTCCTGTCTAGTCCTGCTCCTGTGGAGGCAACATAACCCGAAGGTGGTGTATCACCGAGGACTACGTCTGTCAATGAGCTAAGAGAAAAGGATTTTACGGTAAGATCTTACAAAAATCCATTTTTAGCAGTTTATATTTATTAAAATAATTGCATTTCCATATAATGTGTACTGTGGGAGACGAGATATAGTAAATGCAGGTTCCTGGGTTTAGTAACGCTTTAAAGACATTTTTAGCTGTCCATCCTTACCAAGTAATCTCTACTAACAATCCATGCTTCTTTCAAGGCTGTTTCGGTTCAGTAACGGTCATCAAACCAGAGGAAAGTAATATCTGGTTTGTAAAAATTCTCAATGGTTTTGGATGCTTTCCACCCAGTAGAATTGATACCGTGTTATGTATCTGCTACTTCCACTACTGTTGACACACGTGCAGTTCCAGGCTGGATATAGGTGATCGTCAGTGAGCCGAAATCTGATAATTCAGAGCAGGACTAAGTATAACATCGTGCTGACTCCTGTGTACCACTGGCTCTCGGGTTTCCTTCTGGAATGGTTTTATGTTTGCTGATTAGACGCTAGTTTCAGTTACTACCTAGTCATTCATAACACGAGTGCTCTGATTTCAGCTAAGATGTGCATTGTTGCTCATTATCAGTTGAGCCAACAATGGAATGGTGCAGAGCTAAAGACCCAAAATGAATCCTAACTTTTTTTCAAGTTTGTAGGAGTTAAACAGAAATAGTGCATTTTATTCGTTTTTGTTTGCCTGTAAAGTTCAGGCTCACATTTTCCTCCCTTTACTATACAATTATATTACACAGTGGCTTAGTGATTTGCTCTGTAAGTCTGTAATACTGGGGTCTTGGGTTAAAGTGTATCTAAACCCAAATGCCAAACTATAAATTATTGAACCTGATCAGTACTCACTGTAGATGTGATGATTGCATTTGTGTTCTTTCCCTGGTTGGCTGCTTGTCCTTGCCAGCCTTTTGTTGATCACCATTACATAAGAGGCAGGAGATTAGTAGTTTACAGAAGAAAGATAACATTGTACTTTATCAGCTCATATGAACTAACAAGGACATTACCTATCTGGCAAGAACAACAGGTTGTTATTTTATTTCCTATTTTTTTTTTTTTTTTTATTTAAAATGTTACCTGAAAAATTAAAACGAACACAGATGCCACATCAAAAGATTAATAAGCTGCAATATCCACTGCTCAAAAAAATTAAAGGAACACTTTTTAATCTGAGTACGGTGTCCAGTCAAATATGACATTTTTCCTATTAATAGTAGGTTAAATATCTTTAGATTTGATATTATCCATTTTCTGGCTAGATGCTTGTGTAGCTTAGAAAGTCTTATCTAAGCTGGACAATCAGCTTCTTTCTGTTCTTCACCGACAACACTGTGTCCCTTTTTATCTGAATTTGCTAAGCTCTCTTTCACTTCCTGAAAAGGCTGACTTCGAAAAGGTGCCTGCACATTTTTGATGCGACTTTTATTCAGAGAGTGTAAAGTTGGATCAAGGCTGCACTCAGTCGCACTCTAAATCGCACAATTTAAGAGTCACACTAGTGGAAACGTAGCAACTAGGCTAGAGTGTGACTTTGATGCAACTGAGTGCAACTTTGATCCAACTTTACACTCTTTGGATCAGTGTCGCATCAAATGTTGCATCAAAGTAGGAACAGGATGAGCACAGCCAGAGCCCTACAAAATGACCCCCAGCAGGTCACTTGTGTGAATGTGTCTGACCAAACAATCAGAAACAGACTTCATGAGGGTGGCCCGAGGGCCAGATGATGTCCTCTACTAGGGCCCGTGCTCACTGCCCAGCACCATGGAACTCAATTTGACATTTGCCATTGAACACCAGAATTGGCTGGACCGCCACTGGAACCCTGTGCTTTTCACAGTTGAGAGCAGGTTCACCCTGAGCACATGTGACACACGTGAAAGGGTCTGGAGAAGATGTAACAAGTGTTATGCTGCCTGTAACATCGTTCTGCATGACTGGTTTGGTGGTGGGTTAGTGATGGTCTGGGGAGGCGTATCCATGGAGGAACGCACAGACCTCCACAGGCTATGGCACCCTGACTGCCATTAGGAATCGGGATGAAATCCTTGGACCCATTGTCAAAACCCTACGCTGGTCCTGGGTTCCTCCTGATGCATGAAAATACCGGCCTTATGTGGCAAGAATATGCAGCCAGTTCCTGGAGAATGAAGGAATTGATACCACTCAATGCCCCCCCCCCCCCCCTGCTCGCCTGACCTAAATCCAATAGAACACCTCTGGGACATTATGCTTCAGTCCATTCGATGCCACCAGGGTACCCCTTAGTCTGTTTAGGAGCTCAGTGATGCCCTGGTCCAGATCTGGGAGAAAATACCCCATGACACCATCCGTCGTCTCATTAGGAGCATGCCCTGACGTTGTCAGGCATGCATACAAGCACGTGGGGGACATACAAACTACTAAGTACCATTTTGAGTTGCTGCAATTAAATTTCAGCAAAATGGACTAGCCTGCTGCATCATTTTTTCACTTTGATTTTCGGGGTGTCTTTGAATTCAGCCCTCTGTAGGCTGATAACTTTCATTTCCATCAAACAATGTGGCATCCTCTCATTCCTAACACATTACCCAGTCCATATCAGTATAGATATCCAGCATGATGTTTTTCCCCATTAACATCTGATGTGTTTTCAAAGTGTTCCTTTAATTTTTTTTTTAAACAGTGTGTTTTTTTTTTTTTTTTAACACAGTAGTTGATGTTGAATAAAGACAACAGTTTAACGTGTGTGTGAGAGTGCCGTATTCATTTCCCATAACCCTGAATGTTGTGATCTTTGAGATGCACGTCCAAGAGTCTTTTTTAAAAGTAGCTATACTCCCCGCAGTTACCACCAATTGTGGAAGAGCGTACTCCAATCTTACCGCCCTTACAGAGAAGAACCCCTTACGCAGCTTAAGGTTAAACCAACTCTCCTCTAATTTCGTGTGGCCATGTGTACTCTTACACTCCTTGAGACTAAATAGTTTTTTCTATGCTGAGATCACCATTGAGGTATTTGTAAATCGCTATCATGTCCCCTCTCAGGCATCTCTTCTACAGGGAGAATACATTGAGCACTTGCAATCGCTCCTCCTAATTAAGGCCCTCCAATCCCCTAACTAGTTTATTTGCCCTTCTTTGGACTCTCTCCAGTTCCAGCAAATCCCTTCTGAGAATTGGCGACCAGAACTGGACAGAATACTCCAGATGTGGCCGGACCAGGGTTTTATAAAGTGGCAGGATTAAAGCTTTATTATATTTTTTGTTATTGGGTTTAGTTATCCTTTAAGTTGGCTCCTCTGCTACACATACGATATAAAGTTATTTGGCAATGTGAAAAAATGTAAAAATGATTTCCTGTAATTTTTAACATCCTGTGTATGTTGAGAAGAAATATAGTGGAAACATGTCATTGAATTCAACCTACCCTTCCTTCACCTGTTTCTTAGTAGGAGTTTCCAAGTTTCTGAGAGCCATTGCTAGCAAATCATGTGGATTACAGAATATGATAGGCCAGGAGCAGGTGAACTCCAACTGATCTACAGTGATCTCCACTAGTTTCTAGGTCTCGTGCAGAGCAACTGCCCTCTCGCCCCTCCTGGATGTGATCCTCGTTAATGATTTTGATGGAATATTCACCCAGATAGTTTTCTAAACTCCCCTTTCCCGAAGAAGCAGGTCTTCGAAAGGCATGGAGAAACTTTACCTCCTCCACAGCCTCAATCTTTTATCAGAATGTAACATTTTATGTACGATTATTGGTTTGCTATACATCCGGAAGTCTGGCTCTACTGCCTCTTCCGGAGCAGTTCAATGTATCTTGTATGTGTATGTATGTATGAGTATATATATATGTGTGTGTGTGTATGTATATATATATATATATATATATATATATATATATATATATGTGTGTGTGTGTGTGTATATATATATATACTGTGGGTGGGGGCTTTGCTCATTTAAATACTATGTAAATGATTTGAAACCTTTTTTGTTTGGATTTTAACGTATGTCAACTTGATATAATGGGTTGAATTGGTGTTAATAAAATGTGATCTTTTACTTGATGCATGTGTGTTGTTTTTGAGAGATGATACACCTATAAAGTTCCTTAGCGCCTTCTAGGCTGCTTCTTTCTGTTTGATTTATGGCATGTGGTAATAGATAACCCCAGATCAGACCCTTGGCATTGTTTGGAAGGAGATGATCACCAGAGGTATTTCATGGGCAGGATATTAGCAGCAGAACTGCAAGTATTACTTTGCAGGGACTATTGAACATCCAAAGTTGCAGGGAAAAAAAAAAATTGTCTATTAAAATCACAGTCCTCCCTTTTTGTTTTTTGTTTTTTTTACTACAAATTAGTTAGTTGCGTTGCAAAGTCCTTTAAAACAAAGAGGGCAGAATCTGCTGGCACTGAATTATTCTGTTTGCCATTCAATACAGTCTTTGCAGTATTGGTGATTACAGGAAAGATATGTAACCTTCATTGCTCCAATCCAAATCAATTTATTTAAGCATCTATTCATAGATTATGACCGATGATGCTCTTTTTCAAGATGATTTAAAATGAGCAGGTCATGTGTCATTCTCTAAATTGCTTCCACTGGCAAGTAAGTAAAAGTTCTCTTAAATGGCAGCTCATATCATCCTCAATTTGTTTTGTAATTGCAGTTACATTTTCTATTTTCCAGTGCACATTAAATGGAGCTACTTTATACTTCAACAAGGAATTTATAGCATGAAGTCCCAACAATGCCAAATAGTTGGCCCAGGGTTAGGCGTATTGTGATTGGAAAGAAAAACCTCATCTAAAAACGAAACATGCTTTTAAAATCACAAGAAAGAAATTGTGCTGTAAATACTCAATAAAATGTTTTACCAAGTGCCAAATGTAAGCTAAAACTTTTTGTGAAAGTATATTTGGGATGTAGAAGCTAAGGTAGTAGAAAGTTAAGATTCAATCCCAGCAAAACATTTTTGAATAGACCGGAGCAGAGTAAAAAAAAAAAAACTTCTGGTAAGTACACTAAATTACCAAAAACATTGCCTTTACACGCACATGAACTTTAATGGCATCCCAGTCTCAGTCTGTAGGGTTCAGTATTGAGTTGGTCCAACCTTTGCAGCTATAACAGCTTCAACTCTTCTGGGAAGGCTGTCCACAAGGTTTAGGAGTGTGTCTATGGGAATGTTTGTTTATCCTTCCAGAAGTGCATTTGTGAGGTCAGGCACTGGTGTTGGAAAGAAGGTCTGGCTTGCAGGCTCTGCTCTAATTCATCCCAAAGTCTACCCCAAAAAGTTCTATCGGGTTGAGGTCAGGACAGGAAGGGGCCATCCCCAAACTGTTCCCACAAAGTCAGGAACATGAAATTGTCCAAAATGTCTTGGTATACTGACTCAATATTGAACCCCAGGGACTAAGACTGAGAAGCCATTAACCACTTACGGACCGCCCGCCGCAGTTATACATTGCCGCTTCCTGGTCGTTTTCCCTGCCTACCGGAGCCGTAGTTGCGGGGAAAACGATCCGGTCCTTTCCCTTCCTAGGCAGGAAGTTGAGTGATGGCAAGTTGGCCCCCAATCGACTCTATATGGCGTTGGAGGACTGGAGCGACATCATATGTCGCTTCCTCCCTTTCTTCCTGAAAGGGCCCATTTTTTTCATGATGAAAAAAATGACTTTTTTTTTGTATTGTCATCTCTGAGGTCCTTTTGACCCCAGATCTCACATTAAAGAGGACCTGTCCTGCTTATTTCTATTACAAGGGATGTTTACATTCTTTGTAATAGGAAAAAAATGATCCAAATTTTTTTTTTTAAAAGGGACAGTGTAAAAATAAATAGAAGCAAACGCATACGCAAGACGCGCCCACATATGTAAACGGTGTTTAAACTACACATGGGAGGTATTGCAATAATTGTGCATATACTCCTTTTACTTTTGTAGATGGTTTTCTGCCTAAAAAGTCCCGAACCCAGGGGAACTTTCTCTTTTTTCCACTATAATTATATTAGGGATGTCGGCAATCTTCCATCCAGACACCACAGCCCGAGCTTAACCACTTTACGTCTGCCTGCGGTAATATTACTGCGGCAGAGTGGCTTATTATCGTCTGACGACGTAGTACTACGTCGTCAGACACTCCCCCTTTTCGGCGGCGCGCGCGCGCCGCCGGAGGCTCACTCCCGCTGTTTTCATTCACAGCGGGAGTCGGGCCAGGGGAGGAGCAGCGGCGATCGCTGCCGCTCTTCCCGATCGTCGGGGATCTAGTGTGGAGATCCGCCTGCTTGTGTAAACACAAGCGAGCGGATCTCCTAAGTGACAGGCAGGGTCAGATTGCAGGGTTCAGCATAGCTGAACCCTGGATCTGTCCTTGTGTCACTCAGTCACCTCCCCCCACACACGTCAGTAAGCACCAGGCATATATTAACCCCTCCCTCTCCAATAAAATTAACCCCTTCCCTGCCAGTGTCATTTTTACAGTAACAGTGCATATATATAGCACTGATTACTGCAGTAATGTCACTGGTACCCCCAAAAGTGTCAAAAATGTCAGTCAAGGAACCGATCTGTCCGCCGCAATGTCGCAGTCCCGCAAAAAAAATCGCTGATCGCCGCCATTACGTGTTAACAAAAAAAAAACACCAAAAATGACATAAATCTTTCCCTTAGATAGTAAACGCAATAACTTTTGCGCAAACCAATCAAAATATGCTTATTGTGATTTTTTTTTACCAAACATAGGTAGCAGAAAACAAATTGGCCAAAAATTTTAAAAAAAAATTGGTTTTTACACCTTTTGGGGGGGAATTTCATATAAAAAAAATGTTAAAAATATTGTTATTTTTTCAAAATAAACGCTCTTTTTTTGTTTATAGCGCAAAAAGTAAAAATCGCACAGGTGATCAAATAGCACCAAAAGAAAGCTCTATTTGTGGGAAAAAAAGGACGGAAATTTCGTTTGGGTACGGCGTCGCATGACCGCGCAATTGTCAGTTAAAGTCGCACAGCGCCGAATCGCAAAAAGTGGCCCAGGCGTAAGACAGCAAAATGCTCCGGTGGTAAAGTGGTTAATCTATACAAATGATAAAAGTTCAGGATTTGTATAGGTCATGATTCACATAACTAGGCCCATCCTGGCACAGAGCTCTGGGATTTGTTTAAATATTACATACATGCAAGTCCTATGCGGTACTTTGATCTTTCCTTTTTCTCCTTGTTAGAGAAGAGAATTGGTCCTACTTGCAAGTGGATATTTTAGATACGCTTGGAAATCTAACTTTTGACTGCCTACCGCATGCTGAATCCACTACATTGTTTGCAGTTATCCATGTAGATGCGCATATGGGGTCTGCTTTTTCGTGCATTCAGCTTTGCATTCGCATTAAAAACTTAGAGGTAAAAATAAAGACTTTGTGTGTTAGTCAACCATGATTTGCAGTTTTACCAGGGGAAAGGGGAAGCAAAGTCGTGTGTTCTGGATTATATAGTAGTGCGGAGGTTTATTTTGGACACAATTTGCTTTTTATTTTTGTGTCCACTGGGTTTATCCCAAGACCACCGCTTCCCTCACCTTTTTAAAGCTTTGTTGAATAGCTAATTATGATTAGGGAATCCTTGCTGATTGTTCCTATCCAAAGTCCTTCAATTAATCATCGCTCAGCTCTGTCTGGGAAAGGAAGGGAAGTGCTGAGGAAAACTCTCAGCTGCCAACAACAACACTCCAGTTTACAGGCACTCAGACAGGGCCGTGTGGGGGAGAGACATTGCCTGTTAAGTTTTGGCCATAAACCAGACATTCATTGCAGCTGACACTTGGACACTTTCTCACAAAAAGAAGTTCAGTTGTTTGATGCCAGTAGTAAAACTTTTTGTTGTGTGACAGACAATGGCTGAAATTTCTGGAACCTAAGCTTTATTGCTGTAAATTGAGTTGTGCCATGATCTGGATTAGAGGTGCACCGAATGGGAATTTTGGTACCAAAAATGCAGGATGTATTTGGTCGAAAAAAAACAAAAATGACAGTTTTTAAAAATATTTTTTTATATATAATTGTGTTCTTTAAATAATTTCATGTATTTAAATTAATTTGAATTTATTGTTGGCCATTGTTGGTACCTTTTTGTGCAAGAAAAGCTCAAGAAAAATGTATTCCTTTTAGGTTCGAAGTATGTCTTCACACTGGTTTGTTACACTTCTGTTGTGGTGTTTAAAATCTTGCTTGATGAATTTTTGATCAGTTAAAAAAAACTGCACCAAAAACGCACCCCCCCAATTGAAATGAATTGAAAATGCAGCAAGAAGGCATTAGTAACGCACTCATGTTTACATTTTGTATGCATTTTTTGAGTCACATGACCTATGAAAAACTCCATAAGCAAAAACAATTTACAAATAAGTAAAAGTGTGGCTAAATAGCATGTGTTTTCGGGGCCATTATCTGCACCTTTTTCTCTTAACGGCAAAATGCCGATAACAAAATTTGTGGCCGATATGTTTCAGCCGTAGACCTTTTGCTGCATCTTTAATCTGGGTTACAGTAAACCCCCCTCCATTGCGGGGGTTACGTTCCGGACCCAGCCGCGAAAAGTGAAAATCCGCGAACTAGAAAAACCCTATTAAAATGCATTGTAGGCATGTTTTTTTTACTGTCACCGTACGTGTAGAAGCATTTTAAAGTCTTTAAACACACTTTTTTAAAACAATAGAAACTCATTTAAACACATAAAAGATACTGAGAGACAGAGCAAGAGCTATGGAAAACACAAAAATAATTCATTTTTAATGATTTATATAGTAAAATAACATACAAAACATACAAAAAAAAACGCAATATACCGGGACCGCAAAAACTGAACCGCGATGGAGCGGGGGTTTACTGGTTTACTGTATATGGCTAGCAATGGTCTCTAAATTACTTGTATAGGTATCACCCAGATTTACCCCCAAACCTTCCCTCTACCCATGTACCAGCTTTCTTTTTTATTTTAAAGTGGTTGTAAAGGCTGGAGATTGTTTACATTCTATGCATGAAGGTAAAAAAAAAACCTTCTGTGTGCGCCCACAGCTCTCCTAATCCTTACCTGAGCCCCCTCTGATCCAGCAATGTTTACGATAGCCTCAAGTGTGTCAGTCACAGCCAGTGAGCCAATTGAGGTGGGGGAGCCATAGGTTCAGGTGCCTTATGGACACATTGAGCAGCAGCTCACTCACAGAAGCTTACTCTGGTGTCACTGCTTGAGGGGGAGGAGCCAGGAGCGCTGGCGAAGGATCATAAAAGAAGAGGATCGGGGCTGCTCTGTGCAAAACCACTGCACAGAGCCAGGTAAGGCCCCGTTCACACTGGGGCGATCCGACTTGGGGGGGCGACCTCGGAGCGGCCGGCACGGACTTCATAACATTGAAGTCTATGGCGGTCGCCTCCTGGTCGCCCCAAAGAAGCTCCGGACCCTTTTTCTAAGTCGGAGCGACTTGTGTTGCTCCTATTAGAACGGGTCCGCAGCTTCCCTATGGAAGGCGATCTACGGCGCCTTAGTGTGAACGGGGGCTAAGTATACTGTTTGTTATTTAAAAACAAAACAAAAGCTAAGCTTTAGATTAATTTTAACTTGTTCTTGTAACTAGAAACACTACTTGTCATCGTAAGGCTTCTCAATTTTTTGTGTCCTACTGAGATACACACTATCAGAACTACCCTCTACTCTTAATTTGGTTGTAAACCCTTACATATACCATGAAATGACTGGCCTCAGATGATAAACTGAGGTGAAACAAACCAGACTACATAAGCTGTACTTATGTACCTGCAGCATTTCTGCACTTCACAAGGCTGGGGGGGGGGTAGGGATTTAATGTATCGCTGCACACTAGGGAGCTGAGTGTAATCTGAGACCTGACTCCATCCCTACACAATCTCATAGGGAAACATGCACAGCTGAGGCTGTCAATATAGACTGTGTGCTGGAGCTCTCAGAATTGACTCGTTCAGATAGCAGAGGAATCAGGCAGCAGACGGATCTCGCACTAGCTGCCTAGGATTGAGACAAGTACAAACTATAGGATGATATGCTTTGTTCATTTTATCATGTCGTAGGTTTACAACCACTTTAACCCTTTTGCTACCACCAATGTAGAATCTACATTGGTAACAGCGGGGAACGGTGGGTGGGGGATTTACACACACTCCCAGCAGCTGCGGCCACATGATTGTTATTTGTTTACGTATCTGATAAGCCAGCTTTTAGATGAAAACTATTGGGTAGCTTTAGTCTATTCTTTATGTCCTTGTACTTTAATTTGTCCATTACTCAGTTTTACTATTCATATTTTATCAGCTATGTTAACTGAGAGTTTACAATGGTTTTATTGTTTCATACATTCTAACATAGTGGTGCATTTTCAGTTTATTGACATTCAGCAGCACACTGGACTACTTTACTGTACTATAGTTTCCTCATTTCACCTCAATCAAAGCTTTGCTCTTTAGCATGGTAAGCATTGTGAAATGTATATATACACTCAGGAACTCAAGGTTTTCACAGATAAGTAAGCATTTACATTATAGATAACTTGGGTTAAATAGGGCCAGTGTACTGGTTAAGTCAGAAGGTTTCACAAATATCAGTATTTTTGTTAGAATGTATTTAAAAGAGAAGTATGGACTTAAAAACAAACATTAAGAGCCGGTTCACACTGAGGCCACACGACTTCGGGGGGGGGGGGGGGCGACCTGTGAAGTCGTGTGCACCGCGACTTCGGCGCGACTTGCAGGGACTTCACATAATGGAAGTCTATGCAAGTCGCTCCGAGGTCGCCCCAAAGTAGTACAGGACCCTTTTTCTAAGTCGGAGCGACTTGTGTCGCTCCTATTAGAACGGCTCCTGTACTACTCAATGGACCGCGACTTGTCAGGCTGACAAGTCGCCGGACAAGTCGCAGTAGTGTGAATGGGCTCTTAATCTAACATGACCTAGGTGGATTCAGCATCGATCCAGTTCTGCATCTCCCCCCCTGGCTTTGCAGTGAGAACTGAGTGATCAAATACCACTGATTGCTCAGTTCTCCCATCTGCTCTGAGCAGAGAGCCGTGACTGTCAGTTACCAGCTCTGCTTTGCCCATCCAGCACTCACTGGAGTGCTGGGCTGTGGAGGGGACATTGCTGGCTCAGGCTCTCAGCGAATCGCTGAGAAGCTGAACAAGCTGCCGGTCAAGGCATCTGCAGGGAGCTGTAAATGGAGACCAGGCCTTGTCCATCCCTACCCAATCCCAGTCCATATTATCAGAATCTTTTCAGAACCTGGACCTGCTCAGTGACGTCAGCCGACAGTGGGCTCCTATGAACAAGTCACAGGAATCCAAAACTAAGGGCACTCCTGTGACCTACAAGAGACGTATAGCCAAAAGAGATTTGGCTATACTTCTCCTTTAAAGTGGAACATACACTATATTACCAAAAGTATTGGGACTCCTGCCTTTACACGCACATTAACTTTAATGGTATCCCAGTCTTAGTCCGTAGAGTTCAATATTTAGTTGGCCCACTCTTTGCAGCTATAACAGCTTCAACTCTTCTTGGAAGGCTGTCCACAAGGTTTAGGTGTGTGTCTATGGGGATGTTTGACCATTCTTCCAAAAGCACATTTGTAAGGTCAGCTCTCTCCACTGATTTTGAAGAGAAGGCCTCTCTCGCAGTCCCCCAAAGGTGTTCTATCAGGTTGAGATCAGAACTCTGACTAAAGCGCAACTAACGATTTCAGTGCAGGTTAGCTGTGTACCGTAGTTTTTTTATGCACTTTCAGAAGTGTACCAAAACTCCTGCTCCATGCTAGTTATCGGCACTTTGCCCAAAGCGCACCAGGGCAGTGTGAAGCGGCTCTTAGTGCCGGCTCACACTCTTGCGGCTGCAGCGATCGCATGTAATATCGGAGCGCACTGCTCCTTCATTACATGCGATCGGCTGTGCGGTGCGAATTCAGCCATACACTTTGTATGGCTAAATTTGCACTGCACCCGCACAAAAATCACACATGACCCTTTTTTTCAGCCGCATCAGGATCGGATCGCACAGTGGTTCACACTTGTGCGATCCGATCCTGTGCGAACTGTAAAGATCGCACTGCGATATGCGATCAAACTGGGGGTGTCATTAACATTTCATTGACACCCACAGCGTATGGCATATGGCAGTGTGAACTGCCAGGGGTGCGTTTTGCGATGCGGGAACAGGCTGGGAATTCGCAGCCTTCCCGCGTCGCATAAGTGTGACCCGGCACTTAGAGCTTTGTGACACTGGGCAGTGTGTTTAGCGCCCGCATTCCTTGATGGACTTGAGATTTCATTGTGCTCTGCTCAAAATTCAAGGCACCTTGTGCCAAACACATCGAACCAGCTACCAAAAGAAATAACCAAACCTCCTCCAGGTCCACATCTGTGTGTCTGTGTTTTTGTGTATAGCTACTAACAAAGGCTTTTATGCAACAAATGAGGGCTTTTCATTTTGGAGAGATGTAGAAAGTGGGCTTGCCCACAATGACACCGAAAAGATTCCTGTCAAGGTTCTATATATGAGAAAATAAAGACTAATGTTTTGCAGGTAGATGTGAAAACAGATGTGAACTTCTGCTTGAAAGCCCCCAAGAGGCTACTTTTAAATGATTTTAAAATTCAGTTGAAGATACAAAACATTTGCTATTAGTAAATCTGTTTAGAAGAGATTGCTTATTACAGTCATTTTTATGGCTATGTAGACCTATGTTTAGATTATAAAGATTTTCTTTGAAGTGAAGCTTAATGCATAACTGCAGCTCGAGGCAATTCTAGTGCAAGATAATGTCTTTTATTATATGGCTCTGTCATCTTTAATGCTGAAAAGCAATGTGTGTGGTATGGCAGTTATTCATTCAAAGGTTGACACTAGCCACCATTATGGTGGAGCTGTATGGCCAAATTATTTGCAGGACGCATACAATTTCTTTATGGGCCACATTGATACAGTTGCTGAGAACTGCTAAAGGACCGGCCCATCCAAAACTGATATTCCAATTTTTAGTGGGTGCTAGAGCAATAAACTGTCTATTATTGATATATCTCCCGGGAAAACGTGGTCATGAAATCTTTGACCTTGAGTTCTCAGACCTTAAGACCCGGTCCACACTAGCGCGACTTGTCAGGCGACTTGTCAGCCTGACAAGTCGCGCTCCCTCGCAGTCCATTGACTGCTACAGGACCGGTTCTAATAGGAGCTACACAAGTCACTCCGACTTAGAAAAAGGGTCCTGTACTACTTCAGGGCGACCTCGGAGCGACTTGCATAGACTTCCATTATGTGAAGTCCATGCAAGTCGCTCCGAAGTTGTGGTGCATGGGAATGCACAAGTCGCCCCCGAAGTAGTACAGAGTCGTGTCGCCCCAGTGTGAACCGACTCTCACAACATGGATGATAGTACTAAAAAAAAAAAAAAAAACACTTTCCTTTTTAAAGTGTTTAAATTTTTAGGAATGCAATTTGTGTGTGCTGACCCTTTCATATACATTATTCAGCATAGCTCCAACTCCGGTTTGACTTGTGACTTGCTCTGCACATCATAATCTCAGGTGGTCTAGTGGTCCTCCTTGTATGGAGTATTATTATTATTCTACAGGATTTATGTAGTGCCAACAGTTTGCAAAGCGCTTTATACCAGGAGGGAAGACAGTACACTTACAATACAATTCAAAACGGGAGGAATCAGAAGACCATGCTCGTTAGAACTTATAATCTAAAATGGAGGATCGAGTGATACAAAAGACAATAACTGTGGGGGGATAAGTTTATGGAGATGGTGGAAATACAGTTGTTAGGTGGAAGCGCAATATGCTTCTCTGAAGTGAGAGATTTTCAGGGATCGTCTAAAAGTGGACAGAGTAGGATATAGTTTGACAGATTTGGGGTAGGGAGTTCCATAGGATGGGAGAGGCTCCAGGATATCCTGGAGGAGAACATGGGAGGAGGCAACAAGTTTGCTAGGGAGCAGAAGGTCTTGGGAGGAATGAAGAGAACGATTTGGTTGGTTATTTAAGACCAGGTTAGTGATGTAGCTAGGGGCTAAGTTGTAGATGGCTTTGTATTGTAAATTATTGTAGTATTTTGAATTTAATTTGTTGGGTGAGTAGCAGCCAATAAAGTGATTGGCAGAGAGAAGTAGCAGACACTGAACAGTTGGCAAGGTGGATGAGTCTTGCAGTAGCATTCATAATGGACTGAAGGGGGGGATAGCCTATGTAAAGGTAAGCCAATGAGGGGGGAGTTGTGGTAGTCAAATTGAGAGATTACCAGAGCGTTAATCAGAATCTTTGTGGTGTCATTGGTTAGGAAGGGGAGTATTTTGGGGATGTTGCGAAGGTTGAGGTGGCAACCTTTGAACAGTGATTTGTATGTGTGGCTGAAAGAGTTTAGGGTCCAGGATTAAGGGCCGTACACACTTGATGAAAATTGGATGAAATATCCTCAGATTTTTCTCTGTCTTCTCAGCGTTCATTACCGTTTTTAGTCGACAGTGCATAAATGTTCACGAAATTTCTCGTCCGATTTTTCTTTTTTTTGGCACATTTGTTCCTAGACTTCCGGGTTGTCAGCAACTTCAGATCATGCGTGGTCTTTCGTATCCGATTTTCACGGACGTACTGCATACACATTAAACGAAAATCGGTTGTCTGGGAACGGACGAAAAAAATTTTGGTGTTTGTCCCTCTGTTTTTTTTTTTCGCTGAAAATGTCGGCATCGGCTGCTGAAAGTTGTGTACACACTAGGCGAAAATCGGACGATTTCACATCGGGCAGGAATTTTCGGCAGATATTCTACTAGTGTGTACCCTGCTTTAGACTTTGCACCCTGGCATGGGGCACCAGGTTGATGGTTGTGCCGTTGATCTTGATGGGGAATTCAGGAAAAGGGGCATG
This sequence comes from Pelophylax lessonae, assembly GCF_965119305.1. Taxonomy (NCBI): domain Eukaryota; kingdom Metazoa; phylum Chordata; class Amphibia; order Anura; family Ranidae; genus Pelophylax; species Pelophylax lessonae. Next base: position 115,133,391 of record NC_138772.1, read on the forward strand.
AGCTGAGGAGTAGAGATAGATTTGGGTTTCGTTGGCATAGAAATTTTATTGAAAACCATGGGAGGCTATCGGCTGATGAAGGACAGGTTCACTTTATGGAGCTGCATTTGAGTGAAAAATACAGCTCCTGTATTTATTTATTTATTTATTTTTTTTAATAGAGCAGAACATTTGGATACCGTGGCAATTTTTTTTCTTATGTTCCCTATTGTCTGTTGGATACAGGGCAACTTTTTTTTCTTATGTTCCCTATTGTCTGTTGCTTTCTGTCCTGGCAGTAGTGGCTATCAAGACAACAGGTCTCTACAATATTCACACTTACAGCAATTACATTTTTTTTTTAAAAAGCGTAAAAGGGTTAGGCTGGAATTTTCTATTTTTTTTTTGCGGTCTGTGTTTACTCTTTGGTGAGTCCCCAGCGTCGGAAACCAGCTGGAAGGTAAAATCTTTGCTACGGAGATAAGTAAGCTAGCAGAGGTTCTCAATCCAAAGGCTTTTGAAAACTAAGCTAAAATGACTTTACTTAAAACTTTAGTAAGTTTAACAATTCAAGGTCCCCTAAAACATTTTCATTGACAAAGCAAGCGCTACACCATCACAAAAGCAAAGCCACTTTGTCAGCAAATGTTAGGCTCACCTACTTTTACACAGAGGCTCAAATCGGGAAAAGAATGGGGTGAAACTGAAAGCTAGTGATAAGCAGGCGCTGCATGTCTTCACGACAGCTTTGTATTTTCCGAACTAGGTACATTCACTACAGGCTTACTGGTTTATAATAAAAAGCATTATTATATAGCAATGGATTTCAAAGGCTGAGATGCACCATGCCACTGTCAGCTGAGCAGCTCTAAACAGGTGATGGCCTTGGTTTCTTTACTCTAAGGACGACTGCAAGACACCAGCCAAAATGGCCACCACAGCGATGGGGTTTTTCTGCTAAAGAACATGAAGATGGCAAACACATTTGTTTTGAAACTGCTAAATTGCATGGTGAAGACATACAGGGCCTGCTTATCACCAACTTTAACCTTCCTAGCGGTATTCCCAAGCGTGGCTCGGGGTTACATTTCAGAGCCAAAAGCGGCAACCCTGAGCCACACTCGGGGTACCGCCAGAAGCATCGCTGGATCCTGTAAGCAGGGTTTCTTACCTTGTCTCCGGGATCCAGCGATGTGTCTGGCGGTGTCTAGCGGCGGTTCTTCCTCCCGATCGTCTCCGTGCCCCGGCTTCCGTCTCCTGCGACGTGACGTTCGCAGGGGGGTGGAACCGGCGGCAAATTCAAATGAAAAAACACACCAAACACACTGATACAGTTCAAAATAAAAATCACATTAGTTTGCCCCCCAGTGCCCTTTCCTGCAGTTTTACTGTACTTTTTATGTGTGTATGTGTGTGTGTAATATATATAGATTGTGTGTGTGTGTGTGTGTGTGTGTGTGTGTATATATATATATATATATATACACAGTGTGTATATATCCAGTATATATATATACATACAGTATATGTGTGTGTGTGTATATATATATATATATATATATATATATATATATATATATATATATATATATATATATATAAAATAAATGTATACAGTTGGTTTGGGCTGCTCATTCACAAGAATTACATGCAAAATAATGGTACCGCTTTCAGCACCTAAAATCCAAAAGAATCATACCAAGGTTCACTACTTTCTTTCCTTGATAGACAAGCTCCTTTCAAGCTGTAGTCAAAAAACAAGCATAAGACAACCTTACTGTTCCCATAATTGGATTAGTTTTGTCACTTGGGAATAAAAGGAGACAGTTGAAGCATGAAATGCATAAAAGCTACACCAATAAAATTGAATTGTATTGTATTTTCTTATCTTCCTGGATGGGTGGGTGGCTGAATTTAGGCAGGCCATACACGGAGCGAATTTCTTTTGGTTGCAAGAAAGAAATTTGCTCAATATCCTCAATCAACACAAACAGTCTGTTGATGCAGGAATCCTGCCAGGCCCTTGTTTTCTGGGGGGGGCAGCTTCCCCCGCCGGGAGAAGACCGTGATTATTGCTAGCGCTATAGCAGACTAGCAATAATTGCAGGTAAAATTTGGCATGCTGGTTGTCCCCAAGTTGATCGATCAATACACGGTTCAAATCTCAGCTGATTCCTGCTGAACCTGCCTTTAGATTTTCTTTTTTTTTTTTTTTTTTTCCAGGCGTATTTCCTTTTTTCCATGGTGATCCTGCTAGTAACACTCTTCCTGTCAAAGGGTGAAATTTAGGGCCAATTCACACTAGACCGGTGACCGGCAGTTTTCTGGAAAAACACCGGTCACAGCTAGGACACGCAGAAAACAATTGTTTTCTATGTGTTCTCATCCTATCAAAATGCAGCCCAGAGCAGCGATCTGCAATACAAATGCTGCATTTTATTGTAGTGCACTGGACAGGATCACATGTCACTGTGCAGCAACGCATCACAGTATGCTGCTGTACAGCAACATGAATTAGTTGTCACTTTTATGCACTTCAAATAAAGTTTGTACAAAACAAAGGGTGCTGTGTTGTGCGCTGACTCGAGCACAACATCACCCTCTACTGCTGGCTCACTGCAACTGGAATGGACAGCTGCTGCCCAGTAAAACCACTGCGGTTTTACTGTGCGGCAGTTGTCCATTTAACTTGAACAGGCCCTTACTCTCACCCTTATATGTGGTGACAATTGGAACATTTCGGATTTTGCATCCCAGTTGTGTTACAGACCTGAATAAAAACCTTTTTTGCCAAGAAGTAAAACAAAAAGTAAAAATTGTTTTTATACAAATATTACCCATTATTACCCACATTTCATTTATTTTCCCAATTTTATCTTTAATTTTTAATGTATGCATCACACTTTTTTTTTTTTCATAGTAGCAATAAAAATAACTGTGCATATAAATATGTACATGTAACAAAATAGAATTTCTTTATGCTTTTAGCTGGCATTTTGAGAGTCACAAAGTTGTATTCACAAAGAAACGCAAGCAGCTAGCTTCTATTCAATTCCTGTTCATTCTTTGCAGATTCATTTGTACAGGCTGTCTAATATGCAATATGGATTCTACTGTAAGAAGTACATAGATCATAAAAAAGCTTTTGTACTGAATGCATTGATTGCGATTCCTTTCATTTCAGTATCCCTCAAGTAACAATCAATAAATTAAATTCTCATATCTTTTATAAGCAATTCTAAATGTATCTAACACATGTCCAGCACATCCGGATGGATTTCCCTTTTACATTACTGTGTAGTTATTAGAGCTGCAATATGCCGATAAGGCTTTTTTTGCATTTTTTTAAATATATTAAACAGAGTTAATGCTGCAATGCTACAATATTCTCACGTACAGCTTGAATGATAAAGGAGGATGGCATCATTTTTAATGAAGATGTATGTGTGTATGTATATATGTACAGTTACATTTATGTATGCAAGGGGACATATAAAGTAAACGCTTTAATTTTTGAAGTTCCTAAATCACACCTGCAGTGGTGGAGGTGAATCATATTGATTTTCATTTAGCAGTGTGTCCATTAGTTTCCTGGTGAGAACGTTTTCGAAACCAATATGAATCCGCTAACAAAGTGCTACGCAAATGTTACTGTACCAGCTCTGAAGAAGGGGGCTTGACCCCCGAAACGCGTTAACGGTCCTGATTGAGGGACTTGTTCCAGTTCACATATGGTGGATGCTTGTAACACGATTTTATCATCTTTATGTCTGTGAGTATGCATTTGGCATTTTATTAAAATTTTGCAAACAGTGACCACGGGTAATGCACTAGGTGTTTGCGCCTCCTTCTCTTTTTTTCCATGTACCCATGTTGGAGTTCCCTTCCCGAGGAGAGCAGCACGCCAGTCTTCCCCTTCGGAGTGAGCGATAGGCTGAATTTTGTACAAATGTTACTGTGTCCAAATTGCAGGTTCAAAATGCCAGGATTATTTTGGGGCGATATTAAACCCCAAACCAACAATGTAATATATTAAAGCTTACCAATCATTAGAGGTAATGGCTGCATTTGTTCTCTTTTCTTTGGCTTTTTTGCCTCTGTTTTCACCTGGCGATCTTGCTAGCAACACGCCTTCCATATAAGTTGAGCACAGCTCTACAGTAATGGGTACAGAGGACAGCAGCATGGTCAGTTGGGGGGCTGTGGAGCAAACAGTTTTTTCTTTTTGGGATAAAAGTTTTGCATGAATAAGTACAAGCTGATCATTTTAATCACCCCTGCCAGGGTTAAGTGGTTTGTCTTATCCATGTAAACAAATACATTCTGCTGGGTGAGTAGGTAAGCTGTTGTGTTCGGCGCTGTTAGTGCAGTTTAGTATAGAGCAGTGGTTCTCAACCATCGGGCCACAGCCTTCTTTCTGCTGGGCCCTGGTTTCCTGTCTGACAATAAAAACGTTATTTGTTCGAACAGGTAGTGCCAAGGCTTAGCAGGAATGCGCTGTCTTTGTTGGGGGGGGGGGGGGGGGGCGATGATCTGGTAAACTCTGGCTTGACTGAGCAATCTAACAGTCCTCAGAGAGTAATCCACATCAGGCTTTGGCTTCACTACTAGTACAGAGCAGCCAGAGTTGGCTGGAAGCGAGCCTTGTAGCATTGCCTTAATTCTGGGAATCATCGGGAGCGCAGGACAGTGATTACCTTGGTGCCACGGAGAATCTTGGTATATAAACTGCTGATGCTTGTCTGTCCAAGCCCACTCCTGCAGTGGAGCCCCAGTTGGAGGCAAGTGTCTGGTCTGGAGCACCAGCTTCAGCAGAACTGAAGCAAACATGTTCCCCATGATTAAGCTTCAAGGGATGGAGCGAAACATGTTGGGGTGGGTAACAGAACTTCATTACACATGTAAGGTTGGCAGGGAAGCATGCAATCTGCTGCTTCACTGGTGTGTGTGTCTCTGAGGGGTGGCCAGCTTTGGGGTATACATTCACTTCAAAAACCTCCTCATGAACCCTCATAATCTATTGCTGGGGCTGCGCACAGTCCTCATACTGAAAGCTTTTCTGTGCTGCCTGCCAGGCTCAGTGCAGCCCCATTGATCTCTCTTCTTTCATGAATACTCAGTTTTAAAATGCTTGTTAAACCTTTGGGTTAGAAATTAATTTTAAGTTGGTCATACATGCAATGTCTGTCCCCACCCTGAGACGGTCACTGTTTAGCTGAAAACTTTCTGCTCAGCTTCTTTGATCTTCTCATCCAAGTTTGTTGAGCAGAGTGGTGCTGGCAGGGCCACCCATGGGTCTTATTTGAGCCAGTTTGGTGTGTGTCGCCAGCTTTAGTCTGTATTAAGCTAGAGATGTGTGTTAAAGCAGACTTCTGAGTCCTTTGCCCATACCTAGCAGACAACCTGAGATTACTGTGAAAGATTAAAGCAGTGGTTAATTAAAAAAAAAAAACCCTGGGTGATCTTTCCTGGCTGTACCCTCCCCTCTGTAAACTGACCAAGGTGTATCATGGCTGCTGAGCCCTGACACCGTGGTCAGTTTACGTACCTCCGTCATTCGCAGCTCTTCTCTCTCTCTTCCTGTGTCCTCCTCCCCCCTCCCCTCCTTGCCTGTCAGCTTTTACCAATCCACTCCCCTCCCCTCCCTTCCTGCTGCTGAAATACCTTTAGACAATGTGCACAATCCTCTCTGTTACACTGCAGCAATGAAGGCTTTCTATGTTCTGTGGAAAAAAAGATGCCCATTTCTACCTGAATTCACAGCGCCGATCGGCGGACACGTGACTCCTCGAGGCTCCCCTCCTCCCTGGCTAATCTCTCTGCTCTCTCTTCCCCCTCCTCCCAATTGATGTCAGCAGGGGATTCTCGGCCCCTCCCCCTCTAGCTGTCAGGTCGGTAGAGGGAGCCTTAAGGAGTCACGTGACCGCCAATCGACGTTATAAATTCAGTAGTAGTAGTTTATAAAGTGGCTTAACAACCACTTTAACTTGCCAAGCCATTCGAAACTTACTATGCATGCTCCTCTCATCAGGTGATGCTAAAAAAGGACTTTTGACTGAAAGGCTCTAAACCATGCATTATAAGGAGGCAAGGGGAGAGTGTTGCATGATCATCATCAGCATAACCAACAGTCAGCCATTTTACTTTTTTTTTTTATTATTATTTTTAAGATATATTAAGATGAAGGTATAGCCAGTCAACTCATTTTATTCAGGATAACATCCATAGTATTACACTGCAGGATAGTAATTTATCTAGCTGTTATGCTTACACCACTTCAGAATAACTGCAAATAAACACAATTAATTACAACAGGGAAGAACTATTTGACCACTAATCATCCATTTGCTTGTTCATTTACAAGTTTCCACTATGGTGCCATATGCCAAATGCAATCTCTGAATTGCAGGGCATGAAAGGTGCAGCATTATGATACTATGGATATAAAATAAATGAGCTCTTCAACTAGAAGTTAATTGTCTTTTAATTAACCAATTTCTCAGCGCCATCTAAAAATAAAGGACTAGCTAGGATAGGTCACATGCTTTTTCAGGAAAACGCAAATTAATCTGATGTATCCGCCTTTAATTTCTCACCAAGGTTTCAAATGCTTTGTCCTGACTCTTGGCTCTGTCTAGTGAACAAAGGCATTAAACGCTTTATTAACAAGTTTAACCCTCGGTCTACTGGCAGGTTCCAGTGAACGTTTGTGTTGTTTTTTTTTTTTAATAGAATTTATTAGTATAATTCGATGAGAACTTTTTTTACTGCTAATTGCAGTTATAAATCTGAAAGCATGACATTTTTGTATTTATACTTTTTCTGTAAATTCAAATTATAGCATCATATACTGGCAGGGTCCATTGGACCCATGTTGCTCTTCAATGGTTTCCCCATTATGACTTATCACATCACATGATTACTGTACTGCACTCTGTGACCCATTTTCAGTCTGCATGTTTCTGCATTTTTTTGGACTTTCTTTCTTAGCTTTCGAAGATTTGTTATGCTTTCCTGACTTGGTGATGTTTCATCATGGCTCGTAAACGCCTCAGTAATGAAGAAATACTTCGTTTGTTGAACTCCGATTCTGAAGAAGATCAACATGCATCAGATTACGAGCCATCAGATGACAAAAACTAAATAGAGGACATCCTTGTAAAAGACAACTCGGATTCTGATGATAGCACCATCACAGCACCTACCACCCAAACCAGTTTGCCATCTTCCTCTGTGAATATAACTATTTGCTATTCAAAGAAGAAGAATGAAAAATGGAATTCTGTGCCTATCGACAATCCACAAGGCTGAACAAGGCAAGTGAACACCATTTGAGAAACACCAGGTGACAGCCGTTTTGCAAAAAGACAGATACCATTGAATCATCATTTGTGCTTTTTTTTTTTTTTCCCCCCGGAAACCCCTTGTTGAAACCATCTGTAAGTTGACCAATAAAGAAGGTTCAGCTGTATATGGAGCTTGATGGTCTAATCTAACTACAGATGAATCGTACAAGTTCTGATTGGCGTCTATAAGCGTACGATTGAAGAAGTGTCTCATTTATGGAGCAGAGAACATGGTCGCCCAATATTCAACAAATCAATGAGCAGAATTCGCTTTCAGAACATTTCCAGAGTTCTGAGATTAGATAATGCTGCTGTTAGACGACAAATCCGTTCAACTGATAAGTTGCAGCCCATTCAAGAATGCTTCGATCTGCGGGTAAAAACTATTTATGAAGCATTTCTTCCTAGATAGTTGAACAACTAGTAACCTTTCGTGGTCGTTGCCCTTTCAAACAATATATTCCATCGAAGCCAGGGAAATTTGGTATAAAAATATGGGCAATATGCCACAGCAGAACTTCCTATGCATACGATATGCAGGTGTACACCGGGAAATGTCAAGACCAAGGAAGGGAAGTGAATCAGTGAGAACAAGTGGTAATAGATTTGCCTCAAGGAATATTACATTCCAGAAGAAAACATCACTTGTGATAATTTCTTCACATACCTGAAATTGGCTAAAAAAAAATTACTGGAGAAGAAATTTGCATTTGCTGGAATAATTTGTAAAAACAAAAAGGAATTGCCTCAAGAATTCATGACCACAAAAAAACGAAATGTCTACTCTACTCTGTTTGGTTTCCAGAAAGACATGAGGATTGCATCATACTGTCCCAAGAAAAACAAAGTTGTTACCCTCTTGAGCTCTATGCATTCCCAACCTATTGTTCAAAACTGAAAAGACAAAAAAAAAAACTGAAATAATTCAGTCATACATTGAGACAAAAAGAGGTGTCGATACGTTGGATCAGATGTTTTGTACTTACAGTACGTATGACCAGAAGATGGCCAATGGTTAGATTTTATAATATGTTGGACGTTCGTGCTATCAACGCCTACATTATCTAGATGCTGCTAAAACCAGACTGGAATGCAAGTAAATTGCACAAAAGGAAGGTTTCCTTGCACATCTTGGGAAAGCACTGGCTGGAACATCTGAGGGGCCTGACATTCCTCAAACCTCTACCACAGAAGAACCACCAAGAAAGAAAGCATGTTGCAGTATCTGCCCTAACAGCAAAGACAGAAAAACAGTGTGTTGCGTGTGTGAAAAAAAAAAATGTATGTCAAGAACCTACATATCAAAATTTCATGTTTCTCTCAATTGACAATTTTTATCGTTCTCTGTGAGTAATGTAAGACTAAATACTCTTCACAGTTAGTGCTCAAAATTTGGAGAATACACTTTATTATCACCAAATGAGTAAGCATTTCTTAGTATTTCTTGGTTATTCAATTTTTTACAAACAAATTAAAATCAAAATTCATAATTAACCTGTTTCACAATAAAAATATCCTTAAACTTGATGCAACATTTATTCATTATATGTACTAAACTATAGTACAGGACCCATTGGAACATGGCGGTGCAAGGTGGTACAAAGAAAAAAAGCCATTAGACCGAGGGTTAAATGCCACTGAACTCCAAAACGAAATACCATGTAATAGGCATCTTAAAATAATTATGGAATGAGTTTGGGTTCAGAGGAGAATTTCTCAAACATGGAATGAGCAGCCTTGTGTTTTCTGTTAGAGTAAGTACTGAGATTTGTCACTAAAATTGACCTTTTAAATATACAGACCATTCAAATGAATAATCAAGCCTTGAAATGCATTTATAGAGCATAGCCTTCTTACTTCAGTTTTTCATCCAGACATTACAGCAATGTACCTGTCCATCCCATTTCCTTTGTTGGTAATTTGGTGAGTTTACAGCACACCGGAGAGATTTTGTAACACGGTACAGGCTTGTTGTGTCATGACTGATGTCACTCCAGCGATAGTCGCTGGAGAGAGTTCACTTTCCATCCTTAAAATGTGCAGAGAAACGTTCTTGTATAAAAAATGTTATTCAAAATATGCACACGATACAGACAAGAGTACCCAATGGAGGCCATATTAAACAAACAAGGCAAACATATGGACATCAACTCAAAAGGCAGCTAAAGTGCATTAATAAATAGTCCTAATAAATTCTAAACAGAACAAAGTCACAAACAAAAGCTTGGTTCTTGACCTCTGGTGCAGTATCAACATGGCTTAAGCCAGGTACATATGGGCCAAATGACGGGAGACAACAGCCAGTTTTAAAAAAAATGGCTGACGTTCAGCCCGTGTGTATGTTTGTCAGTCTAATAGAAGCCAGTTTTTGTCGGACGTGTATGTTTGAATCCCAGCAGCCGACCAACTCCTGATCAGCGCTCTCAGCCAATGGCAGAAAGCCCTCGACGGAGTGTTTGGCAGAGAGGGCCGTTCCCCTGTCAGAACACGACAGCTCAGCAGGGGAGATCGCTGAAGTAACCTCGCGTGGTTAGTACTGCGGCTCTGACCGGAACTGTTAGTATGTACCAGGCATTAGACAAGCACAAACACCCAGTCTGCTGAGCAGGCACAAATAAAGGAGCCACCAGGCAGTGATATGTTATCAGTGTACTCTCTCCTGTGTGCACTGTAGCAGAGCCTGATTGGTCCCTAGTGATGACATATGCCATTCTATCACGTACTTGAAGATGAGCCTGATACTGTGAGGAAGGCCTCTCTTGCGCCTCTGACTCGGGACCTCTGATAGTGCAGACAGGGGGCACCGGAGTATAGAGTAGCACGAGCGCCTGGAGGTTGCTTGAAGCAGACAAGTGGCCACTGGTGAGGGTTGCCAGGGAAGTCCGGTGAGCAGGACGATGAGCAGGCAGCAGGTGCTGGAGACAGGAGTCCGGATAACAGGAGGAGCCTGGTGAGCCTCCTTAGACAGGATGGACAGCCGAGGTCGGTGCAGGTGGAGAGCAGAGAATAGTCAGGACAAGCCGGGTCTGGAACTAGAAACAAGATGCAGATAAGCAGGTAACAGGTATCCAAGGCTGAAGACAAAGCAGCACTGGAGCAGTGTAAGGGCTGGGTTTAAATAGCCCATTTGGCGCCAGTGTCTAACGCACGTTGCGTATTCGCGAACGTGAGTGCGTGCTTGCGCGAGTCCGCGCGTTCGCGCATGCGCATTTGCCATTGTCAAGTTTTTAACAGGAGCAAGTCTTTGCACAGCAAACCTTCTCTTACACATTCCCTCTCCTAGTCTGTGCATACTTCCCAACTTTTTGAGATGAGAACAGACGGTATCTACTCACTCAGTGCCCAGTGTCAGTGGCCATCATCTATTGATTTATGTTACTGTTTTGTTTGGTTCTAATTTTGGTATTTAATAAAGATATTTTTATACAAAACACAGTGGTCAGTGGCATTTACAGTCCCATACATAGGGGAACTTTTCTTGTATACAACTTTTTGAGATGGAACGAGAGGGATATCTATTAGCAAAAGTATTTAGGCATAGGACACACCCCTGCCATGCACCTATAAGGGGGAAATATTAAAAAAAAATACTAGGTAAACCCAAAAGTGCTTTTTTTTATCACGAATATTCCATTATAATGGCTTTTAAAAATTTCGAAATGCAGAAGTTTAAAATTGGATAAAAGATTTGGTTAGCACTGTGAAACACTTAGTGAAAAGTGCATATTATATACAGCTATATAGATCAGACCAAAATGAGGGACAAATTAAGAGAAAAAAGGGACTTTGTTCCAAATCAGGGACAGTTGAGAGCTATGGTCTGAGACATGTTGCCTTGTATTAGTTGCAGTGGCAAATAAATGTTCAGTTTTGAAAAAAGCTTTATGGGAGGCTCTTAGACAAGTATTATTTCTACAGTTGGAAGTTGGTGATGAAAGTTGAACTAGAGGCACATCAACTAGTCAAACTTGCCAACTAGGCACCAAATTACAGCTGAACATGTGTAGCCATAGAACAGTGCTGCTTCTTGTTTCTGAATTGAGCGACTACAGAGACCTTAAGTATTTTCACCTGCCTCCTTTTGAGGTTTTTATGATTAAAAAAAAAATGCTGCAGCTCAGTGTTTCTTGGTGCCAAACCTCTAGAGAAACAGCCATGGCTACATGAAAGACAGGGATTTCAGGGACATGTGTTGGAGGATTGCCAAGGGGCAGCATCCCAAAGAAAATTGTCATCTTGATGGTCTTTTGTCTGTCTCGCCCATGGTTATTCAGAACACAAGGCTCCACAGCTTTCTTGCTCATTTCTGTCCCATCCAGTCTGGGCTTGAGACGTCCAGGATTCTACAGTTGCAAAATAAGAGAATCTTCCTTTAGTCATGCTTAAAGACCTCTTTATGTTTATCACTTCAACAAGAAAACCTCCCACTGCTTTAGAACTTTTTTGTGTAAATCAGCCGTTTCTGTTGCAATGGGTTCCTGTCTTCAAAGAGGGGCAACGTTTCTTTGAGGAGAGGGTGACCGCTCTTTAGGCTGCCTTGATTGGTATTGTTTGGAAAATATGCAACAGATAGCAGGAGCAGATGTCCAGCCTTCCCTCTAGACACTTCAGCCTCTTTTATTTCATGTCCAAAGTGCTCCACCGTTACACCAGTTTTTTTTAAATTGATTTAAGTGTACATTCACCGACTTGTCCTTGTTTTACCTTTTGGGTAATTTTATGGACTTTATTTTCTTACCAAACTTGTATAATTGTGTAGAGTGAATCTCTGCTATGTTAAGGGTTCTTCTGTACAGTAGCAGCAGTTTATGGGAAACAGGTGCACTTAACGATGCCATCAATTGCTCCCGCTTACTTCATGGCTGCTTATTATTACTTTATTATAACAAATAAACAGATGGCGGAGCATTTATAAAGATGTTGTGAGATCGACTTTAATTGACTGTCCTATAAATTGCTAGCGTGCTGGGGGAACACTGACTTTAGCTTTAGATTTAAAGCCGAACTGCAGGTAGATGTAAATCCACAACAATTAGTGTAGTTATGAATTCATTAAGAGAATCAAATTAAATGCATCTATTGTGAGTATTGGAATTTGTGTTAATGTAGGCATCCTTTAACTCATGTATAACACCAATCCTACTGAAAGAGGAAGAGCCAGCAATAGAGGCCAATTGGGCTCTATAGTATAAATATCTACTGACAGGGAACATGCTCAAAAAGAAAAAGGAGAGAAAGCAAAGGAAGGATCTCATTATTGTGTATTATCTAATCAGCAGTCTAGTGGAACTGGTATGACCCAACAGACTTTCCTAAGCCCCGCTGCTGCTTCAGTGGAGGTTGAAGATACTGCTGTTTCGTGCTGTTAAATTTTGTTCCACTTCATGATTGTGGCCCACTTGTGTCCTGTGGACAGAGTCTCCCACCTCAGCTGTAGATCTCTGCAGTTCATCCAGAGTGATCATGGGCCTCTTGGCTGCATCTCTGATCAGTCTTCTCCTTGTATGAGCTGAAAGTTTAGAGGGACGGCCAGGTCTTCGTAGATTTGCAGTGGTCTGATACTCCCATTTCAATATTATCACTTGCACAGTGCTCCTTGGGACGTTTAAAGCTTGGGAAATTTTTTGTATCCAAATCCGGCTTTAAACTTCTCCAACAGTATCTCGGACCTGCCTGGTGGGTTCCTTGTTCTTCATGATGCTCTCTGCGCTTTAAACGGACCTCTGAGGCTATCACAGTGCGAGTGCGGAGACTTGATTACACACAGGTGGATTCTATTTATCATCATTAGTCATTTGGGTCAACATTGGATCATTCAGAGATCCTCACTGAACTTCTGGAGAGAGTTTGCTGCACTGAAAGTAAAGGGGCTGAATAATTTTGCACGCCCAATTTTTCAGTTTTTTATTTGTTAACAAAGTTTGAAATATCCAATAAATTCCGTTCCATTTCATGATTGTGTCCCACTTGTTGATTCTTCACAAAAAATTAGTTTTATATCTTTGTTTGAAGCCTAAAATGTGGCAAAAGGTCAAAGTTCAAGGGGGCCGAATACTTTCGCAAGGCACTGTACATAGTCGGATCTATATTCTTTAAAATGCAGGTTTAGCTTCCTGCTTTACAGCCCAAAGTGGTTAACATAGGCACCCCTCCAGTACTACATCACCCAAGAGCCCTTTCCTAATTGCACTGTGTTCGCAGGATCATCAAGGCAATAATATTTTTTTGCTGGGAAAGACTTATCAAGTGAATCAGAAAGCAACCAGAATAGATAGACTTCTGTAGTCCAGCAGGCAGGCCTGACAATGCTGGAAGATGTTTAGGTGCAACAAAAGTACTGTGTAGGAATCCTAAATGTTCACTCATTGGAGTTTTTTGTACTTGCATTGTTTTTAAAGAAATAAAACATGGGGATAGATGCATCTATTGCAGAGCTATACTGATTGATTTATTTATTTTTTTAATGTTGCCCTGCTATACATTTTTAGGAAAGCAAGTTACAATCTGATATTTCAGCAAAGCGGCATGTGTTATGGTTACGGTTTACTTCTAGAAAGCAAGCTTGCTCAGTGTTGTTCACTCTGAGAGACTGTTGCCTAAACCACACATTCTGGGAAAGCACCCAATGTTTCATGGTTCTATATGGTATTTTTCTCCCCAGACAGTGCCCTTTTCAACCTGCGTCCTTCCCTTATAGAGTTTCAGTCTCTGAAGGCTTTGAGCAATATTTCTCTGCTTCCTCGCCTTCTTTCTCACAGACTTGTACCTTCTTTATTTTTTATATAATAACCCGATTTCAACCATGAACATACTTTAGTGTTGTGTTCCTCTCCGGTATAAATGATACTAGAGGGCTTAACATCTGTTTGCATATCCATCATATCAATGTTTATGAAGTGTGGAACAAAAATTATTTGTGATTCCTCTTTCATGATCTGATTATGTACAGTTCTCGATGACGATACACTTTGACAAGTTCCAGCCAGCGTTCTGGATGGATCCACAGCAACATCTGTTGTTGCTCTTGCGGGGGTTTAGTTGTGCAATGTGTTTTTGGCCAGCTGGGTTAAGGAAATTACTGATATTTACCATACAATCATTATTTAAAATATGTTCATTTTATATACAAGGATATAAGTTCTCCAACTTTTAAAACTTCATATTTTTTTTTTTTTCTCTATGCCTTGGTCGTGGCCTTCTGACACATTTAACCACTTTACCACTGGAGGATTTTGCTGTCTTACGTCCAGGCCACTTTTTGCGATGCGGCACTGTGCGACTTTAACTGACAATTTGCGCGGCCGTGCGACGCCGTACCCAAACTAAATTTACGTCCTTTTTTTCCCCACAGAGCTTTCTTTTGGTGGTATTTGATCACCTATGCGATTTTTACTTTTTGCGCTATAAACAAAAAAAGAGCATAAATTTTGAAAAAATAACTATTTTTCACATTTTTTTTTTATATGAAATTCCCCCCCAAAAAAATGGAAAAATCAAAATGTTTTAAATTTTTTGGCCAATTTTTTTTCTGCTACCTATGTTTGGTAAAAAAAAATCACAATAAGCGTATTTTGATTGGTTTGCGCAAAAGTTATTGCTTTTACTAACTATGGGAAAGATTTATGTCATTTTTGGTGTTTGTTTTTTTTTTTTTTTAACGAGTAATGGCGCCGATCTGCGTTTTTTTTTGCGGGACTGCGACATTGCGGCGGACAGATCGGACCCTTGACTGACATTTTTGACACTTTTGGGGGTACCAAGGACATTACTGCAGTAATCAGTGCTATATATATGCACTGTTACTGTAAAAATTATACTGGCAGGGAAGGGGTTAATTTTATTGGAGAGGGAGGGGTTAATGTATGCCTGGTGCTTACTAATGTGTGTGACGGGAGGTGACTGAGTGACACAGGGACAGATCGCAGGTTCAGCTATGCTGAACCCTGCAATCTGTCACTGTCTGTCACTTAGGAGATCCGCCCGCTTTGTTTACACAAGCGGGCGGATCTCCAAACTCGATTCCCCGACGATCGGGGAAGAGCGGCGGTGATCACCGCCGCTCCTCCCCTGGCCCGACTCCCGCTGTGACTGAATACAGCGGGAGCGAGCCTCTGGCGGCGCGCGTGTGCCGCCCACAAGGGAAGGAGTCCAGCGACGTAGGTCTACGTCGCTGGACGGGAACTAACCACTTTGCCGCAGTAGAGGCACAGTGAGCGGTCGGCAAGTGGTTAAAGGCAAATTAAATGAGGTTTCAACATTTTATATTTGTGACAGTTCACGGCTTTTAAAATTTAAGACTGTACATCATGTGATTGCTTGTATAAGATATATCCTGGGTGTCCTAGATCATTTAGAAGGCAGAGGATGCTGGGGTTTCTAAGAACCCAGGATTTCTTTTCAATTCTTGGCTGTCTCCTAAATAAAACGTAATTTTAAACCAAAAATGAGTGCAGTGCTACTATAAACTTCCCATATTACCTTATATGGCAAGAGATTTTGTGACAGGCTATGTAAATTAGGCTGGTAAATTATTGCAGAAAAACTGCAGTTGAAGCCCTAGTTGGATGGTGGTTGGATGGTTGAAGTGGTAAAATTGAAATTACCATCAATATTCAAAAAGTAGAAAAAAAAAAAAAAAGCAATTTTCCAACACTTAAAGTGATACTAAAGTTTTCTTAGTTTAAAAAGAACAAACATGCCTATACTTACCTGCTCTGTGAAGTGGTTTTGCATAGAGCAGTCCTGATCCTCTTCTTCTCTAGTCCCTCTCCGGTGCTCCTAGCCCCTCCCTGTTGCCAAGTGCCAGCAGACCGTTTGCCCCCCCCCCCCTCTCCTCATTGACTTTGGCTCACTGACTTTGATTGACAGCAGTGGCAGCCAATGACGCCCTGCTGCTGTCTCAGCCAATGAGAAGGGAGACTCCCGGACAGCCAAGACTCTTGTGCGACATCACTGGTTGAGGGGGCTGAGTGCACACAGAAGGATTTATATCTACAATGCATGAAGATAACAAAAACCTTCTGAATTTGGAACCACTTTAAAGTTAATAAAAGGCAGTCCTGAGATCATAAGCTTATACATGCTGCCTATGCATGAAGTCATGAATGTACTGACTGCACTGTTATTAGGATCCTGTTCCACTATTTGCCATCTGTAAGGCACTACCCCCAGCCGACACATGGCAATGCTTGTAACTAATGGGGAAGATCATCTGACCTTTTGTTAAAATAGATCTCATAATTTCAGTTACACTTTGCAAAAAAAGTTTTAGTCCAGAAAGGGATAAAGAAAGGGGGGAAAACGCACTCGTACACAGGGTGTTTTTGTTTTTAGGCTTAATTTTGGGTGCTGGTCCATAAGTATATTTGATTATTCATTAGTGTTGACACATTTTATTAATAATTAGTCATGAATGTTTTGTTATGTATTTTTTCCTGAAGCTCAGGTCAGCTATCCCTATTCCTTGTTGTGTGTGTGTATAGCACTATTGGCACTTTTCCACTGCAAGTACCGGCTCGGCCCTGCTTGGCCAGGTTTGCTTTTCCACTGCTGGTACCGCATGGTACGGTGTTGGAATGGTTCGGTACGGTACGGTATGGTTTGCTTTTCCACTAAAGTAGTACTAAAGTTAAGTGGGTGGGATAACAATGGGGTGGGTGGGATTCTCTGACCAATCAGTGGCTAGTAGTGACTGCATGCAAAGGATTGTGGGATATGGTACCGGGTATGGTACCTGTTGGAACCACAATCGAGTAGGCACTGTTTTTGAGAGCTGTACCGTTCGGTTCCATGCAGTGGAAAAGCGCCTCCGTACCGTACCGAACCGTTCCTACACTATACCATGCGGTACCAGCAGTGGAAAAGCACAAAAGCGAGCCGAACCGTTCGGTTCCATGCAGTGGAAAAGCGCCATATGATAGCTGAAGGAAGTTTGATTGTAGGAGATGTTGATGTAACTGGCACTGATATTGTAAAATGGATGGGAGATAAAATAAAATACATTTAGTTAGAAAATTGCAACTTTTCCCTACAGTATTACATTTAAAAATGTTTTTGTTGCTGGCTCTGTCCCATTGAAGAGATTTCCCACTTCCTTTGTCTTTGACCCCTTGTCAAACTACATTTCTTGTCAACTCATTTCACAAACTACTTGCACATGTTTTGGGGTCAGCATGCAGAGGAGCATGTATGAGGACCTTATAGTGTTGGGTTGAGGGGGGGGGGGGTAAAGGCCCACTATAACATTAAGCTGGGCCTAGATCAGCCATCCACACATTCAGGAATCCTCCCAGCTGCACTATTGTATTCTGACAGCGACTGTGCAGCCAAATGAATACACAAATTTCCCAGCAGTTCCATTCAAGAAGAGTAGATCACTAGGTTGACTCCTTGCGAACGGGAACAGCCATAGATGGATTGAAATTCTTCTGGAGCCTGCTGTACCGGACAATTTTCAATCCATTTATGACCAACTTATTTTTGTAGTTTTGTTTATAGTATGCATATAAGTTTTTTAAGTTTTAGTAGGACCTACATATTTTGTATCCCTTAATTTCAGGGTATTCATTAAGCCTACATTTAAATGAAAGGAAAACTACATAATAATAAAACAATATTGTATTTCACGCTCTTTCCACACAGCTAACGCCAATCTCCCCACCAAGGGTCGGCACTATGATAGCTCACATGTCATTCTGTATCCTC
>NC_138772.1:115156419-115158919 GCF_965119305.1 Pelophylax lessonae
TGCACAAAAATCGCGGTAAAAATCGCGGTAAAAATCGCGGTAAAATCGCGGTAAAAAACGCCGCAAAAATCGCGGTAAAAAACGCGCGAAAAACGCTACGCTCAGGTGTGAATGTAGCCTAAATGTGCAGAATATCGGCACCTAATACTGGCTGTCAGCCTGAAGGGTGGCTGTAAAAACGATATCCCTAATTAAAATAAATTTAAATTAATATGAATCTGAATTCTTGTCAGCCATTAGGTTGGGTTCACACTGGTGTGATGCGGGAAACCCTGCAAATCCTGTGTGGGTTTCCGTCATCGCACCTGAATCACAGACTATTCACACTGACATCTGCAAACCCCTGCGGGTGTCAATGTAAAGTTAATGACACCCCCAGATTGGTTCACAGATCACAGTGTGAACCGTGGAATGGTACAGAAATCAGATCTCCATCCATGCGATCGGATTCCAGTGCGAACCAAAAAAGGGTCCTGTATTATTTTTGCCCAAATGTGATACAAATTCAGCCATACAAAGTGTATTTGCATCGCACAGACATCACGTGCTCTGCACAGCATTGCGTTGCGAATCACATGCGATGACTGGGTTCACACCGGTGTAAACCCAGCATGATTGGCACCTTTAGCACAAGAATAGCTCAAGAAAAATGTATCCCTTTAAATTCAAAGTATGTATTTGCACTGGTCCGTTGCGCTTCCGTTGTGCTGTTAAAAATCTTGCTTGCTGCATTTCGCACCTCCAGGTTGAAATGCAATGAAAACGCATCAAGAACGCATCAATAATGCGCCCGTGTTATGTTTTTGATGTCTCATAACCTATGAAAAACAAACCATAAACACAGTAAAATCGCTGGAACATCTTGGCAAATTAGCCATGCATATGTGCTAAAATCCTAGCAATTTCACAGTAAAATTTTCTCCTATCGGCAAAATGCCAATAACACCATTTTGGCCCAATATGTTTAGGCGGCCAAAATTTGGGTGCATCTCTAACGTGTTTCTTTGCAGGTAACCATGGTTAACAATTATTTCAAGCACCAACCCCCTTTTTAAAGATTCTAACTCAATCAGCATTGCAGAGTGATTTCCAGCCTTGTCCTAGTCACCACTGACACCTGTGTTAATGAGAGAATCACTGACATGTCAGCTGGTCTTTTTGTGGCAGGGCTGAAATGCAGTGGATTTTTTTTTTTTTTTTGGGATTAAGGCATACATGGATCGAATTTCGAAATAATTTTTTTTTTAAATCAGAAATTTTGTGCGTTTTAGGATTAGTTGGTGCCACCATTGATTTCGAAATTCGACCATTCAAGCCCTCAATTTCACCTCGTATTGCTACAGAAAAGAATTCTCGTGGCTGGGAATCTTTTTTTTTTTTTTTTTTTTTTTCCTTTCCGGTAATTTTTTTTTTTTTTTATTGCACTCGTGCACATTTCTTTTTTTTTACTATATTTCTCGCACGATTCTTCCATCATTGATTAGAAAAATGTTTGTTTTTCAAAATATTTTCAACATGTGCGATTACTCAAATTCGATGACTACACGAAAATTGGGAGTTACTGCAGCCCACTAATGGTGGGAAATTTGAACAAAATTTCTTAGATAAGATTTTCGAACGAACATTCTTTTCGAAATTCAACCCATGTTTGGCCAGCCTTAGTTCATTTGCATGGCAAAGAGGGATTTTGCAAATGAATTGCAGTTCATCTGATCACTCTTCATAGCATTCTGGAGTAAATGCAAATTGCCATCATAAAACCGGAGGCAGCAGACTTTGTGAAAATTATTATTTGTCATTCTCAAAACATTTGGCCATGGCTGTATTTAGTTCCACATAGCAGCAGCAAGAAAGTTTAGAACATTTGCCATTAGAAAGTATTGATACTTCAAGAGCTACATTGACATGCTTTCTTAATTTCAAAGTGTTTAAAGAGGAAGTAAACCCTCCTCTGACACTTTTACCTATAGGTAAGCCTATGATAAGGCTTACCTATAGGTACTGTAAATATCTCCTAAACATGCACCGTTTAGGAGATATTTACCTTACAAGCAGCCAGTGACATCACTGGCACATGCGCTCTGAAGGAACGGCCGCTGGTGCCGTTTCTTCAGAGACCCGTGCCGTGACTGTTGGCTCCCACGCGCATGTTCGGGAGTGACGTCACCACGGCTCCGGCCAGTCAGATGGCCGGATGCCGCGATCCCGGAAGACAGGCGACTGGACATGTCGCCCGTCATAGAGGTGAGCAGACGGCACGGCGGGGGCTCGTTCTAAGGTAAGTATTTCATAATGAGCTAGTATGCGATGCATACTAGCTCATTATGTGTTTCTCTTTCAGCTTGTAAAAAAAAAAAATTAACTGAGTTTACAGCCTCTTTAAAAGTTGATGATTTTACAGTTCGGTCTTTCGTTATTATTTGTAATTTTGGGTTAGTGTTGCACCCTGTATGTATTTGTGCACCCTGTATGTATTTGAGTATGAAGTTGATTTTTTTAT